>NW_020449919.1:322512-422512 GCF_003343035.1 Apteryx rowi
CAATGTGTACAAGTATCTGAAGGGAGGGTGTCGAGAGGATGGGACCAGACTCTTTTCAGTGGTGCCCAGCGACAGGACGCGAGGCAATGGGCACAAACTGAAACACAGACAATTCCATCTGAACATGAGGAAAAACTTCTTCACTGTGAGGATGACAGAGCACTGGAACAGGTTGCCCAGAGAGGTGGTGGAGTCTCCTTCTCTGGAGATATTCAAAACGCGCCTGGATGCAATCCTGTACAATGTGCTCTAGGTGACGCTGCTTGAGCAGGGGGGTTGGACTTAGATGATCTCCAGAGGTCCCTTCCAACCTCAGTGATTCTGTGATTCTGTAATTGTGAAAAATAGTTAAAAGATAATATTAAATGACAAAACACAAATGCTTAAATGCCATTGTGGTAATGCACACTATAAAGAAAGAGGAGATTTTCTATTTTAGATGAGGAAATCTTGAAGGCTGTGTTTCAGTTAGTTTCCATTCTATCTCCTGTTTTAAGTGTATCGATCTACTGTCACTGTTTCCATATCATGGGAGTGGCTTTATGTCACATAAAGATTCTGCTGTCCTGGGAAAATTCTCATATCTCTTCCTGAGGTATTTTAAAATGTCCTTCTACTCTTACTGTAATAGAAAGAATACTTGGTCACCATTGGGCTTTAATGAGTCACTCCAGAAAGGAAGCACATATACTATAAATGGATTCTATAAAAACGGGATTTTTAAAGGCATTTACCTTCTTTACATAATTTAAAGTCACAGCTGTGATGCATAAAGAAGCAAACTTTAGGGGAATGAAGTTATTAAGATGAAAAATTCRTAACCAAATAAGTTGAAAAATAACCTTCAAAAGCAATGCTAATTCATTATAGTTAATTGAAGATGGACATAAGGGGCTATATCCCTTCTGCTGGATTTGTACTTGGTGTAAATGAGAGTGAAAAGAGGAGAGACTAGGGGACATCCATTTTTATCATGTTGTTACATCCTAATGTTTGCTACAGCATTGTAACAAATATTAATGCATTTATTATTCTTTATTGTTAAACAATAATTAGATGCATTAGTTAAATTATGTAATCATTTCTTTAATTATGCATGTAAATATAATATAATTGATTAATTGAAGCAATAATTATTTTTTATTATTATTTGTTTGGACACTACCTGATTTTTGCCTCTTGCATCCTTCAGAAAAGAGAGGCAATGGAAGAGTGGCTTTAAACTAGCTTATCTGATTCTTCACCAGTCCTTATATTTGGAAACTGCAGACATTTCAACCAGTATTCTGTCCCTCACAAGCCAGTGAAGGAGGAAAATCTGGTTCAGATTTTGTTTCCAGTTTAATCCAAAGTCTGTGTCTCCTTGCATGTTTTTTGCAAAAGATAAACTATTATCATTTCAAAAGATATTTTACTTTTCATTATGGTTAAAGTATTGATAATGTGATGCCTGTATTACGTAGAAAGAAAAGGACAACAGAAATGAGTGTTTGAAGAGTTACTTGCTTATTCAATGCATTGTTGGTCATAGTTTTAAAACATGCTATATAAGAACAAATAGATGAAGAAAACTGTGCTTTAACTGTCCATTGACAGTGCTGGAAACTAAGCTGAAAAAAAGTGAAAGTAAGATATGAAATGACATTTTTAATACATTAGGTCAATACCTTTGCAATTATGTGTACATGTACATACATTTAATACTAGCGATCTTAAGGAATTTTCAGTCTTTTATTTAATTCAGTTATTCATTTTTTCAGGACATTTCTGAACAGTTCTGGTGAACCTCTTTCTCAAGATTTTTCAAAAGAAATCTTTAATCATCCATTACACTGGTTATCTTGCATACCATCATCCTGTTCTTCCTTACTTAAGTAAGTATTTAAAGTTGATTGTTTTAAGAGAAGGACCAGATAGTCAATATCAATCAAATACTGTTATGACATTTTGAAAATAGTGTGTCTGAATAAATGTCTAATTAATATTCTGATGAAACAACATAGAAGGATTTTGAAATTCATTGCAAATTTCCCTAATCTTTACACTTTAAGCATCTATAAGAAAGGTCATGTTGAAAGCAGTGCACTGTTTATTTTTTGCCGGTATATTCATTATGCTTGATATTTGAATTATCTTCAAGGTTTTTTGCTTTAATTAAAGAATACATAGCTCTTGACAATAATGTAGTTCAGCACAGGTGCAGTTTTCAAAGAATTATAATTAAAGGGGAGAAAAAGAATGTAAGTCTTTCTGTTTATCATTGCTGGTTCAAAAAAAAAGGTTTGCTATATAAATAACTCATTGAAAACGTGCATCTTGATCGTAGTTGATTTTTTCAGAGATTACTGCATGATTAGAGGCAAAAGCTTAATTTCTCTTTCTGTGTCACTGCATATAATGACAAGTTACATATGAGACATATGCTACCAGCTGTGCTGTCATTCCCTTTCTAATTTTGAACCTGAAGCACTCCCACACCAGTGTCGATCCTCTCCTAACCCCTTCACCTCCTCCTCCTCTCCAAAAGTTGTTTCCTGAGAGATTTTTCACTTCCCATTTTCATAAAAAGCTGGGTTTATGAGTTTTGTTTTTGTTTTCTGAAAAAGTATTTGTATATTTAAGAGTAATACATTATCATATGAGTGTGACCTAATTGAAGACTGATGTGCTATGGATTTATGACCTCATACCTTCATCATCCCCATCACAATAATATATTCCTTATGATTTTACCCCTTGCTACACAAAACATCCTGTTGCCTTTCCACAGCCCTCACCTCAGCTTCTTGTCGGCAATACTGTTATCTCCTTCTCTCATGCCTCTGATAGCCCCTGAGCAAGAGGCAGTAGATGCTGTGACCGAGTCAGTGTTGTGTGCACTGACTGGCAAACTGAAATGCCAAACAGAGTGCGTAACTATTGAATTGAGACAGTATCCTTTTCCCTGCTAGAAATAGTACTTTAAATTTTTCTAAGGCTTAGAAGATCCTGTGTTTGTGGTATCTCTACCTCTCAATCAAATTTCAGTGAAATTTGTCTGTGGTTTTAAAAGGTAGGCATGGGTGGAGAGAAAGGGCAGGAGAAAGGGGAAGATCAGAGAGGGAAGGACTGCACAGTCACTTAGAAAGGGATCTACTCTATTTCTTAGGAAATTTTTGCTTCATTAAGGACTCGCTATAGGGAAGATGATAAGAGTTTTTGAGCTTTTTGATCCCCTCATTCAAGGGCAGTACTCAAAATTTAAATTAGGCTGTGAATTATGAGTTTTGGAAGATGACTTTCCTGACAAGTGTTCTCTGCATAGAAGTATGTGAAGGAAATGCTGGTACCATTTCAGTCACTGACTGGCTACTCTTTTCTGAGGTGGAATTAAGATTTTGTGGATGCTATTTAGACAGTTTTGTCTCGAATAAATAGCAGAAGCTATTCCGGTACTATTTAGGACTGACATATTTTCACTGGATGGAAGGAAGATGAGAAAATATATATCTTCCTGATCACCAAAGAAGTGACTTCATTATCAGATTTATATGGGAAAAATGTGAAATAAATGAGAAAGCACATCCCAGAGGTAATACAGCTACTGTGCCTGTGCAATGACATTCCATATATATATAAAGCCATCTGTACTGTCCTGGTGATAATGAGTGAACTACATTAGTAAAATATTTAATAGCCTCTTTTAACAACACAATTTTTAGCTGCTCAGAAAAATCAGTGAAAGAACCTGTGTATTAAAGAAGTAATGTAACTTGAGGCACATATTCTGAGGTGTCACAATTTTGTTATCAATATGTTACACAGTATGTTTATGTTATGGAAGCTTTTCTTTTTTCAAGCATTGTATTTAGAATATTAGAAAGAAAGGTTATTTTTAAGCATTGCAGAAAATTATTTCATCAGAGGATCCTAATTCTTCCTAGATCATTTTATGCTTTTACTTTCTATACTTAATAAAAATATGGTTGTATTCACTGTCCATAAAAAAATTGAAAGCCCATACCATTGTAAAGGTCCTAGATGAGAGTGCCTAATTTCTAACTTAATTCTGAAGACACTAACCCAGTGTAAGTGTAACTATTTTATGTATTCGCTCTTTTTAAGCGTGTAGATTTCCCTTGATATTTCAAGAGAAACTTTTGCTAGTCTCTGAAATGATTTTGGTTACAAATTTATTATGCAACCTGTTTTACTACATTATTTCTGGTGCCTGGATAAGGCCACATCTGTTTTATCTATTTGACTTGAACATCTTTGTCACTGTTGTTTAAAATGAATGAGAGTTAACTTTTATTTGCCTTATAAAATGTTAAATTCATCATTTTATTTATTTATTTTATCTTGGATACAGGTAAAATAAATAGTTGCTTATTAAAACAAATAAGTACTGGTTATAATTTATGTTAATATTTATTTAGTGGTTGCTTTGATTCATTCTTTACTTTATTTGGGGTTTATAATCATGCCTTTGAAAATCAGAGTTCCGCTTTTTTTCTCCTGCTGTACAAAACTGAACATTTATATGTGTGATATTTATATGTACTTCACCTTTTGTCACTTTTTATGAGGCTAGTCTTATTTTCACTAGTACTGAGCTACAAGGATGAGAGAACATATGCCTCTCCATATGCACGTTACAAAACTTCTCAGTGCATTTATTGGTGCTAGCTTCATGGCTGTAGGGAATGTCTGCTATATTTTATTTTTCCTCTGAGTGAGTCACACCATTGTACATTTCAATTTGCAAGAGGCTTAAAGAGCCAAGAACTGGTGTATATTACAACATGATAACTTCCCATCTGGTCAATGACAGACGAGTTTTATTTCAACTCAAATATTCTAAAAATGGCATTTATTTCTAAAGTCATTTTAAATATTATCCTTCATAAATCTAATTGACCAAGCTTGTCCCTTTTCTTATATTTTGAAGGCAATGAATGACCTTATTAGACATGAGAACATGTGGAATTCAAGCAAGAAGATAAACACAGAGAAACTGCCTCATATAATTTAACTGAATTAGTGAAATGTTGAATTTACAAATGTTACATAGACAAATGTTGAGTTTGATCTCCTCCAGATCACTAAATCTATTGATCTCAGGACTAGTACTGGTTTGAATTTAAACTTCAATTGCTAAATACTAATTAAGTCTTGGCATACATTAGTTTATAGATTTATAACTAATCTTGGACATACAGACTATAAAATAAAAACTATTAAGAATGTAAAGCATTAATATTTAAAGTTTGATTGTACTATAGATTTTAAATAAAGAAGCGTTATTTTGGCTGCAGGTTCTATCAAGATTTAAATGTATACGTGTATATGTTTTTTCATAAATATTATTAGAATCTAGTATGTGCTCATACATGAAAATGTCATTGTTGAGACATTGCTACACTATCAGGGATTACCAAAACAGGTGTACATGAATTTTCATGACACTTATATTGCTTATCCAATACCTTACTATTACAATGCCAAATGCTGAGGTGTGTAAACTCCTCCTCTACTAATAGACCTATTATGATCTTAACTGTGAAATTTTGGCATAATAATGTGATATAAAGGTGCTGATGGGAAAGGAAGTTGTGGAAGTTTGATATTTTTAGGTTGCCCCAAGGTTGCCCTGCAGGATCTGTGCCATACCATTTTTTTTGGTAATGGAAATATATGTGTGAAGGACTTAACTAGAAGAGTATGTCGGGTGGCTTTTTCATTTCCAGGCATTGTAGGCTTGTATTAGGTATACTATCTATATAGTAACCTTAACAGAACAGCAAAGTTCATGTGCATTTTTTTCTCAGTTGTGTGGGGTTTTTTGTTTTGTTTTTACTGCATATGTGCAGAGGCAGGTTGTGGCACACTTGGCAGAGTCAGATGGTCCTAGAAATGTGGAACATAACAGAGAAGTTTCCTTCCATTAGAACAACCACATGAACCCATTTTAGTTCTGTTCCAATGACTACATGTAAATGGCACATAAAGTTTATGTGCAGATGCATATAAATCTTTCTCTAGTCTGACAGGAAAATGTATCTCCTGATGAAGGAGGCTTTAACTGACACTGAAGGTGTTATGTGTGCACTGGCAGATAAACTTTATGCCTGTATAGTTTATGCGTCAGTGCATATGTAGTTTTTACACTGATGCATGTAAATTTTCTGTGCATAAAGTTTACATATGCAGTGCATAAACTTTCAATGCTAGCAACTATTGTTGCATAAACTTGTAGCCAAATGAATACATATAATGGCTAAACATCAAGTGAAATTTTATTTAAGAACCCTCAAAATCTTATATAAATATAAAATTACTTTATCTGTCAGTTGGTAATGAAGAATTAGGCTTTCAAGGAAAAGTTTTACCCACAACTCAATTTTGAAAACCTCTTATTAAAAATGTCTCAAGAAAAATAAAATAATGAATACAACATTCATAAAAACATTCCTTTGCAAAATTTCACATCAGGAAAGCATTTAATTTTGAGGGGAAAGTATGTTCTTATGTATCATTTTAGCAAGCTTTAGAACACATCGTTAACTTACAGCATCACTGCTATAACCTTCTGTAATAAAATCAATAGTTGGCACTTGGAAAAAAACTATATTTGTATATTCAAACATAAATAATTTTCAGTTTCAGTCAGAGATCTGACTTTCTAAATTGCTATTTGTAAACTTTTATATAAAGAAGTCTACTTTTCAAGACAAGCTAAAAATAATTTTTCATTGATTCTTCTATTGTTTAAGATGTTACTTGTGCATGGTGCCATTTTTTTCATCCCAACTGGAAAACTCTAGTATAGGGACCTTTAGAAAAGGCTGAAGATTTCCTCTCTATTCTACAGAAAAAATACTGATTATTCCCCAGAAGTAATACCTGGGGAATAGAAGTCAAATTGGGAAGGATATTCTAGTTCTTTATCTTATTCCCAAAGCAATGCCAGAATTCTTATTTTCTTCTGAGTGGCAACAGAAGGAAGAGTAATGCCAACCTGTTTTACCAGGGGCATTTCTTTCATCCTTCCCTGCTCCCTCTCAAAGATGAGACATGGAGGGGTTAATAATGTGTGTGAAATTTGACCTGTTGTCATTTGGCCTCTGGGAAAATTATACTGGAAAAATCATCCCCCATCATAGGGGGAATGTTCTCCATCTCTCTTTGCAGGTAGTCTAAAGACTGGATTTTAGAAATCCATTTGATTAGACAATTAAAATTGAGGGGATCCCTTTCCCCTGGGATCCTTTTCCCAGGCAAAAAGACTGCACTTTCTGAGAGCATTCTTTAATGACTCCTTCCCCGCCCCACCCCCCGCCCACTGCTTTGGTATGGAACTGGCTCCCCTCTGTGTTAGTGGGCTGGGAAACATAACATTAACAGCACTGCAGCTTGCAGATCTTCTGCTCAAGTATGGAAGCGATAGGAGCGGGATGCTGTAGGGGACAGAGGAACTGGCAGTCTCCACTTTGCCATCGGCAACAGACTTACCCCATGGGCAGTCTCCACTTTGCCATCAGCAACAGACTTACCCCATGCAGTTCCCTGCAGAGAGGTAACTTGGGGGTTTCTACACCCTTTTTGATCCCAGGGGTTGTCAAAGAAACAGGTAGAGGGCATATGAGAAAGCAAATATGCAATGAGAGGAGCAGCTGGGTGGGATGTGGAGATTTCAGATGCACTGTTCCCTCAGGGGCAGAAGAGCAGTAAGGAGGGGCAGGGATAAGAACTCCAATCCCAAAGAGGCTTCTTACTGAGCTCAGAAAAGATTTTGTAAAATTGAGATAAAAACTCATCATCATTTTGATTATTCCAGTTTGAGTCCTGCTGCTGGTGTTGGATAATTGGCTGAACTCAGAGGAAGCTCTGGAATATTTGTTTGGAAACCTAACCTTTTGCAAAACATGGAAACAGAAAACAAAGAGCAAACAACTATTTCCTTAGAAACTAATGCGTTCATACCACACTTTCTCATGTCTCAGTGCAGGCAAAGCAGTGTCCCAATGAAGTATTTCAGGTGGATTTTTCAGAACATGTAAGAATTGTTCAACCTTATGTGGTTCTTGCAGCCTCTTTGAAAATTCTCCCTATTTTGTTATTTATCAGCTTCATATACTTCATTCAGGACATTTCAGAGCTCTTACTAAGCAATTACTGTAACAGTGAACTAAAAAATAATATCCTCAAATTTATTCAGGCACAGAAAACCCCTTTTTGCCTCATAGAACAACATGGTTCTATGAAAGATGTGAGGTTACTTTGTATCAGTTGTAACTTTGGCAGACTACCAAATGTTAATCAGCTTTTAGCTAGTTGAGATTAAATGTAATTCCTTCCCTGAGCTGCCTTAAAGTAAGCAAGCATGAAAGCATTTTCAGAGTAATCTGGGAGGAATTGACATTTAAAGGAGTTAGCATTACATCTGCACTTTAAGGATATTAATTTCATAGATAAATTAACTACATTATTCTCTCTTTATCTTACATTTTGAAAGGACTCCATCAGTCAGAGAAATGGCAGCCCAGGGTCAGCTGAAACTGCTCTTATCCCAACCATACTGTAATTTGAACTTGCTATTGGAAACATTGCTACATCATGACTGTCTCCTAGTGAGAATTTTACTGAGGAGTTCAAGTAAGTATTTATACTGTTTATTCTTGTAAGGATATCAGTGAGAAACACATTCTTTTTTAACTACTTAAATATTGAGGGAAGTCTGTAAACCATTATTGAGTATCAGTAGCCATTCAGTTAGCAGTAGGACAGTTCTTGAACAGGAAAAAAGAAAGATTTATCACTTTTTAATGAGAAAATTTTGCAGTCAGTCTGTGAGCATTCATAGCTTGAAAACAGACAACAATTTAATAAAATAGTCTGCTCTCATAAATGCAAAACAGTCTAAATGAATTTGAACTTAACAGAGCTTTGATACCACAACTGCTCTACATAGGATATTAATTCACACTTTTAAAAATCTAAAAGATCACTTTCAAAATTATGTTTAAACACTGAAAAGTTTTATAGAGGTTTTGCCTAAGTTATTTATATCTTTGTTGCTGGAGGCATTCTAGAAGTACATGTGTGTGCTTCCTCACATTAATACTCCTAAGATTAATGTCATTATGAAAGAAGAACAAATAAAAGAATGGTTCAGCAAGGTTCTCTTTTTATTCTGCTAACCTTGTGTTTTGAAACAACAAACTTTATCATCACATCTTTCCTTTTAATAACTTTCAAATGAAGTGACCGGATTGTTGAAAAGTTAATGGTATAATCACCTGTTTGATGTAATTTTTTAGCAATATTGAATGAGAGTCTCCATTTCTATCTTTCTTTAGCAAAGGAATCCTCACTACTTATCAAACAAAATATTATGTGGACCTAATAGTAAATAATTTAATTCTGTCATTTTAAAGTGGTCTAACATTTGTCAGGGGTACAAGATTGCTTCAACTTCTGTCATGCATCTTATTGAGAGCTGCACTGCATTCATTCACTTACTTATTCAAATACCTGTCATCTTTTACAAAGACTGACAATTGTTTGATCAGGATCATATTCTTACCCTAGTGTTATCCAGTATTGAATTTTACTGGCTGCTTAAATTATCACAAGGATGAAGTGACAGAATGTATTAATCTGTTGACTGACCAACTTCTTGGGCTTCGGGGAAATATATGCTGCTTTCAGTCAGAAATTATGCTATTTACAGAGATGGTATTAATGTAGCTACAATATTGATATGAATAAACTTTCATTTTATATAAAGCTGAAACTTCCAATGATCTGTCTTCTAGAACCACTTTGATGGGATTAATTAGCTAATGGTAAAATAATTGTATTCTATACATCATTAATTTGGTAGAAAATAAAACTTTAAATGATATAAAAAAGTATATTATATGGATCAATAAAATACATTTATCAAACACCATTGCCTATATGCAGTTTTATTTGTGCTAGGTAAGCTACAATATTTTTGATAATGTGAGCTCTCATATAATAGTACAAGAAAAGTTGCACTAATAAGCTATACTTAGTAATAGCAATGACAATCTGGGGTTCTTTTGTTCAGCAAGATAAAACACTTAAAAAACATAGCATTTGTAAATAACATTATAAAATTAAAGTTAACCAGGATAAAATATCACAAATGCTTAAGAAGTCTGTCTTTCCAGTTCAGGAGTAGAAAAGACCCAAAGCTTAAGTGACAAACTTTGGACATACCTCTCACTTCAAAGTTTTTATCTAAGTCTGCAAAGAGAGGTGACAAGATTTGGACTTTTGTCAGTTTATGTGCAATATGATGTATGATATGTATGATATGTACAGATCCTCCTCAAATATAAAATTATTAGAGCAAACATATAAAAAGTCACAGAATAGGTGAACCAAAACTGAACCACTTATTTGTCTCGAGTAAAATAACTGGGGAAAACATACTTTTGAAAAAAAAGTTAGAAAACTTATCAAACCTCTGTAACTTAAACTAGAACTCTAGATAACCTAGGTGTATTGAATTACAGTTAATTATAATGTAATCAATGCCCAGAGTTGTTTTCTGTAGGTTTTCTGTAGGTCCAACATTTATTAATTTTCTTCTAAGACATATTCCTAAGTAAGTGAAGGATCTACAGACCTTTGTTTTGCCTCTGTGGGGAGAAATAATGAAGATAGCTAATGTTTTTTAACTTTCTGACAAAATAAACAGTTTTGCAGGGGGACATTTTTGTCAGAATCACTTTATCACCCATGAACATGAAACAGAAATGGATTATTCTGACAAGCAACAAATAATAGAGGAATAAGGAAAAGTGTTCTTGCATAATATGAGTTATTGAATCCAGCAGATGCTGATTTAGAAAAAGGAAGGATGAAAAAGAATTTCTGCCAGACTTGCTCTAAATGCGCAACATGCCAGCAGAACAATCTATGGCTTCTCATTTGAGAGTCTTTTTTTCCAGGAACCAGGAACTATTCTTCACAAAATAAAGCAAAAAGTAGTAGCTGTACCGACCTACACTGACCTCGCACAGGATCAATACCAAGGGGAACCTACTCAGTCAACAGCCACCTCACCATTTACCAATAGTAGATAAGGAGGAGGTCACTGAGAAATCATCAACAAGGCACATGCAAGGCCTTCAATCAGTCCTTAGTCCTCAGTCATACTTTTGTTTAAGAAGAAGAGATGATAGCACCAGCTTCATTGTGGATAATAGAAAATGAAATGAAGCCCCTTTAAAGAATTCTTATTCATTACAATGAATACATGAGACTCGCATTGTTGCAGAGATTTATTTTCTACATTCATCTTTAAAAGTGAATACTGCCATGTGGATGTAGACTGGAAGAAAACTGTTTTCACAGCAGGACAAGGCCTTTGGCAGTTTAACCAAATAATTTTGGCTTGCAGAATGCATATTCGAGAGACTAATGGAAAAGGCTATCATATAGCCTGTTATAGTTGCACCTAGATGCTATCCTAGTCCTTGCTAAGACTTTGAAACAAGAACTGATAGTGACATTTGCAAGTGTTCTGTGATAAATTTAAGGCTGCCAATATGAAATTGAATCCAAAGAAATGTGAGTTGTTTCAAAAAGTACACACATAATCAGTCAGGGGAGGGAATTTCCATTAAGAAAGAAAAACCAACCAACTCCCTAGACACTAATAGATATGAAGAGTTTTCTAAGACTCTGCTTCTATAAATCAATTTCTGCCAAGAGAAACAACTTGATAATATATTGTGTGGAAGGAAAGGAATTTTTTTTGTCCACCTCAATTCTGTGCCTCTTGTGAGCAGCTCTTTACCTGCCCTAGCATCTTAAGGTAAATGGCACTGATTTTCTGTAACTTGCCTAATGTAAGAGTACAAGATGGTAACTTTATGAGCTGACCTTGCTTGTGACTCAGGCAGAACTTTTAGTGACAGTGGTGAGTTATTACAGAAGAAAATGTACGTTCTCTAAATAAATTATTTTCTCCATAAAGAACTTCTGTCATTGGTTAAATGTGTAGAACAATTTTAAAACTTTTGTTTAAGGTACTTGAAGCTAATTATTTTTGTGCTTCCTTGTAATAACTCCTTGGATTCAGGACTCCTGAGACACAACCTGACAGGCTGAAAAAAGTGCTAGTCCAATGGTTCAGTCAGACAGTTTTGGGGAAATGTGGTCATGCAGGTTTTTTGTTGAGACAAAGCTTGGGCGGTTAATCTGCAACATTGTCCTGATTTGAAGAGCAAAGAATTAATTTCTTGGAGGAATTTATATGCTTGTGAAGAGATGGCTCTCCCCTCCAGATGTTTCTGGATCATCCAGTGTGAGGCTAAATACAGACTTGCAAGAATAGACTCTAGAACACCTGAAAGTTTTCCTAGCTTCTTCATAGTATCAAACTGTATAATGATAGCTGAACATCATAAGATTAGAAAATGATTTTGAAGGCAGTTTCTCTTCAAAATACCAGTCTGACCAAAACTTTTGTTGATACTGTACTTGCATAACCAATGTGGTAAAATGGTAGAAGGGTTTACTGGAATGTTATAGTTCTAGCTAGAAGAACAATGGCAAAGGGACCTTAATCAGATATCCTGTTCCTTTTGATGACTTGCCGGCGATGAGCTAAAGAAAAGAGTAAATAGTTTTTATGGAAAACAGTTTTTATGGAATTTTTGAAGTATTAAATAGAAATTTCCGTATGGACTGTAATCGAGCCCTGACACATCACATAGTTTCTGTTGATAAAATGTGAAGCTAGTCTCTGATAAATTATTAGATAGATCATATGGACAGTTTTGCAAAGTAAAGACCTGGTCAATCCTGTTAGGAACCTCTTCATACAGTAGAGCTGTAAACTGAATATACTTTAAGAGGGTGACCTGTTCAGTATTAATCCCAATAAGTGGAGTAATACAAAGAACATAATGTGGCCATAGGCCTAAATTCAATATTGTCCCATCAAATTTTGGCTATCAGAATGCCAGGGTTTCAGCGTATTACCCATTAAAAGCAAAGCAGGAGGGATTAGGATAGTGATGATTTTTCTGTTTGACCCGGGTAGACAGATTTCACAGAAGCAATTAACCCAGGGATTCATTAATGGAAGCTTCTTCCCAGATGGATGAAAAGAAATTGTTCGGGGAGAAAAAAATTCTAAAGGAGGTTGAATGASAGTAAAATAGTTTGGGATTAGTGATGTATACACAGAGTACTAGTTTGCTGATATGTTAATAATTAAGGTCAAATGATCTAAAGTTTGTTACATATATCCTTCTGTCTTGTATTGGGTTTTTTATTTGACACAAGTTTAGGATTCAATGGATTCATAGATGGCAGTTAGTACAGGGGATATTATAGTTTGGATTTTACTAAATTGAAATGGGTGGGATTAAGATCTGCATTTGATTCAAGATAGAAGTAATATGATCTTAAATTCCATTTTGGAATAACAAACTAAAATAATAGACTTTCTGCCAAAATGGAGTCATTTTCAAAGTTACAATAGATTCTAGCTGTCAAGGCTGACTGGAGAATGATTGCATTGGGGAGGTGTGTCTCTATGGGAGACAAGTAAAATGATCTACCAGAACAGTAATAGAAAAGGAATAGAAAAAAAGCCAATGACAGAAGAAGCACTGAGAACATAGCCCAAAGAAGCAAGAAGCATGGAGTTCCTACTGAAAGAGGTTTGATGCTATAAACAATGAAAATATATCCTTTTTGCCTTCTTTGTATTCTCRTTGGCTGCTGTTATTTAAATTACCAAGAAAACAGAAGTTCTGTGTTCTTTGCAAATAACAGAACTGTATCAGAAATAACTTGTTCCATCATCAGTTTCTTTTCCTAGATGAAACAGCCTGTAGAAATTTGAATTTTGACTACCTCTTTTGGTCAAAAAAGACAGCATAACTGTTTATAGCTTGCCTGTGTTTTAAGGATTCTCTAGGGAGGGAGAAGTCTAGAGTCAATAACAGAAGATTCTCTAAATTTGGTAAGATACATTTCATGACTAACCTGATAGCAGATAAGAGCTGAATCAGTGTGATAATGTCAGCAAGTTACTGGCAGGTATTTCTATCAGCAGAAAAGAAATATGGATAAATTATGCTTGTAGTGCTGCCTCTTTAAAGAGGTGTTTTTAATATACAGCACCATCCAAAGAGATTATGTGCATTATTTTGACAGAGGAAGATTGTTTCGTCATGACTGGTTAAAGCATACCTGTTAATTGCAAGATTTTCAAAATATCTGATTTTCTCATAAAGATACTTATTATTGTTATTATTATTAATAATAATAACAATGTGTATTTATTATGGCATCCTCTCTGCATATGGAACATTATGGTCTATGGGAATAACAAACAGCAAACTTTCTTTAACAGGTACCTAAGATAACTTATATATCCATATTTATAGAAGTACTACTAAAACGAAAAAGAAGCATACCGTTTCAGCTATCTGTCAGAGTTTTAGCTTCACAGATTAGCTTTTGATATACAAATGTAGTGAGTGGAAAAAAAGAGAAATATATAGTGGGAAGCATCAGTGGGCAATAAGTATCGTGTCTGTCATATAAATACTGTTCTTATGTGATGATTAACAAAAAGTCTGTATTGGAATTCAAGCTAAGATGAATATTTAATGTTATGACAGGTAAGCTAATAAATGTTAAAGAAAAAATTTTAACGGAAGAGAAATCTACATATCTTTCTGTAGACTCCTAATTCAAAATATTTAACCAGCTATACTGATCAACTAGCTAAACCTTTAAACTATCTGACATTATCACACCAGTTTTATCAGTCAGAAAACTCAAGGGTGTTACATTTCAACTTGAGCTTTGAAGGGTTGTTATCGTTACAATAAGGGCAAAATTTACTTCAGGGTGAAACAGGAAAAGCTGATTAAAGCATATATTTTTTGTTGTGGTTAGCCTCAAAATGTGTTTTAGTAGTAAGTATACTTCTTGATTCCCAGAGATCTTTGCTTAAAAGCAAAATATTTGTATAGTTCATATGCTAGCTATAAGAAAATATATGTATAACCCTCCCCAGAATTCTTTTATACTTCTTTCCATTTATCTGAAGTTATTTATAATCGGAAAGTTATTAGTAAGGATATTAATAAATTATGACTAAAACATACTCTGTGGCAGTATCATAATGGAAAATTTAGGCTTAATTTCAAGTCCAACACCATTGGACAATGATAGATTTCGAAGGCCAGATGTACCACTAGAAGCAAGCAGTCTAGAAATTTGGGCTCTCTGTCTTTCTCCTACACAGGTTGCTAAAGATATGGGCAGTCAAAATGGCAGAAAACCATGACATTTCAAGCAGAATTGTATCTAATTCAGTCTTCTAAAAACTTTCAGTTTTTCAAACTAGAAATTTAAATGAAAAAGTGTTCTGCTTGTTCCGTCTCTAGTCATTGTTATGATCATTAACATCAAAAGTGTATTCCAGAAATATACAGGAAGTTGAAGTCTTTGACATTAGCAAAAGTCAAAGCCATTGAGTTGCTTTGGTTCAAAGACAGGTTTAAACCCATCATTATTCTTCAATTGAGAGAATGTTTTATAATGATTATGAAAAACATTTAGAAATATATGTTATGTAAGTAAATATCAATCACATTTACTAAAATCATTAGTTATCTTTAAAAACATAAGTGGCTTTAGTTTACTAGGGCTCAGATTTTGGGCAACTGATTTCTTAATTTCTTCTTACACTGAAAAACAAACAAATCCAACCTATTTTGAGGAGTATGCAGCTGCTACTTTATTTGATTTTATTCATCCAAATTGATTTCCATTATTTCCTGTTACTAATATATTTATAAGAGGAGTTAAGCATGTGGTAACTTTTTTATTGTGATTCTACAGAAATAGTACTGTTTCCTCTGATTAATATTTAATAAATGATCAAATTCAAATTATATACTGAATATATTTTGAATTAAAATAGGCATATTCCATAGTTTGTAAACATACTTGAGGAGCTTTTGAATGGTTATATATAATTCAGGAAGACAGTCAAATGTCATTGTGCAGAGTAAGATCAGATTTTAGTATCTGTAAGTATTATTGTTCTTTGAAATATTATTCAGATACAGTTTTCAGTTATTTTTGATTAATACTGCCTATTACTATGACTTGAATTACTTGGAAATTATAACCATGGTTTTGCTTATTTTCAAGGAAATGAAATGTTGAATTGTGATGAACAAAGATCTTTCATAGAACAGAAAACAAATAACAAAGAGCCTACTCTGATTGAAGCAATCTTTACAGTATTGTCTTACTGTATTTTATTGCCCAAATCACTTGGCATTGCTTTTGAGACCTACATGGAGAAGGAACATCTGTGGGATTGCTTATGTAATATGACAGGTATTTAATTTATTAATACATATTTTAAATCTGATGTTAAACCTCATTACTTTTCAGACAGGTACTGCATATTATTTTTACTTTGATAAGTTAGATGAAATGATGGTATGTTACTTCAATATTTTGTTATAATTGAAGTGTTTAGAGCAATCAGAACACTATAGGCATAGTGTAAATTTTGAAGAATAAAGCAGAGATTATAGAACAGTGTGGTAGACCAGGAGTCTGCTTTCCCTAAGTGTCTGTCTTACCAGCAGGCTTGCAGCAGATAATTTCTGTAGTTCACCCATGCATACAGGTTCTTTGTCTCTGTGCAGTTAAGAGCTCCAGACCTTTGCCAGTATTTTCAAGTGGGAAATGATTGAAGGAGAGTGAAAAAAAAAAAGAAGGACTCCTGTTGAGGGAGAAATAGTCTGATGAGCTTATAGACTCTGCTGCCATCAGGCAGGCAGACTTCTAATTTTCCGTGGAGATGGAGAGTTCCCCTCATGCTTATAGTAAATAATGCTGCCCTTCAAAGAAAACTGGGATTCAGCCGGAAAAGGGAGATGAGGTTTGGATGAATGATCCAAAATATGGGCAAGCTCAAGAGAAAAGAAAGGAAGAAAAGTGGGAGAAAGTAAGAGGGATAATAGGAGTATGAAGATCACAAATAGAAATTAATGGTGGTAAAAATGTTCACGTATTCCTCAGAGGAAAAAAATGTGATTACAAACAGTAGAAGTCTAAGGCAAAAGAAGAAGAAAAATACAGAAATATTTTATAGAAAGCTCAAGAAAAAACACACAGACTAGTATAAAACTTGGACCAGTACAGACAAGCAAAAGTTAGGGCAAAGAACCTTAGTGGGAAACCTGTTGAAAAATATCTCTGTGTCCTGCCTGACAACTGCTGCTCTATTGCTTTTCTTTTTTTGAGGTTCATCGAAAATCTCTCAATTGTTCTGAGGGACAGTTCTTCTCAGATATGTACTATGTTCTACACTTGCCTTTCCCTTAAGCTGTTAAGGCCTCCTCCATAAAGCTTCCTTATTCTACTCTTTTTTTTTTTTTTCATTCATTCTAAACATCTTTCAAAAACCAGTGTCTTCTTGCTTATTGATGGTTTACTTAAGTTCAAAACTTAGGTGAGCAACTAAGTGATTTCTAGGAGTAAAAAATTAAAAGGAAAATGTTCTAAAACTAAAAGCTGTTGTTTAGCTGTTGTGATGGAAGAATGCTTCAGCATCTGTAATCACTTGACACCATCAGCTTCACTTCTAGTGGAATTCTGTAGAGGAACTACATTCTGCATGGCTTCAGGGCTACAGCGTATCCCCTCTTTCTGGAGAAAATATTCAATTCTTTGTGATTTTATGAATGTGGAGAACATTGATACTCATTCCAAAGTTAGTAACTGCATTTAAAGTGTTCTATTTTCAACATGCAATCTGATAACAAGCTATGTTTCTGTTGATGACATTTTTATGCATTTTTGTTGCCAAAATATCCTTTTCCCTACGTTGTTCTCTAATAAAACAGATTGGTTAGCTAACAAATGCAACTTTATTAGTATTATCAAAGACAAGGAGGTAAAGATAAATAGGTATATCTGCTTGCCTCATTAAAGTCTAACAAATAATAAATGTACTCCACATAAGAAGGAAGACATCAGTCTGATTAAGTTATATATTGTGTAGAAATATATTGTGTAGAGAAATAAGGAAGAAGGAAATAAATTAAATTA
The DNA here is from genome assembly GCF_003343035.1 of Apteryx rowi. Lineage (NCBI taxonomy): Eukaryota > Metazoa > Chordata > Aves > Apterygiformes > Apterygidae > Apteryx > Apteryx rowi. The sequence continues at coordinate 340,639 of NW_020449919.1, forward strand.
TCACTTTTTCCAGTACTGTATTAAGCTGTACATGCTACATGATTTCTCTTTGTACTATTTCTTTGATTTGTAACAGACCAACAGTCATGAGTATGTTATTATGAATCATAATGTTGTTACTTTTCTTTCCATAAGGATTCTAAAACACTTCTTTCTGAAAGATATACACAAATGTCTATACACTTACTGAATATTTAATACTTTTTTCTTCTGAAGTTTCCAGTTGTGGCAACTCAGAGCCAGAGGTTATCAGACACTTGAAGATGACTTTGATTAATTCAGTCAAGGGTATAGTGAAGCAGATAATTTCTCTGATGCATTCATGGGAGGCAACAGAAAACTATGGAACATATCAGCACAAGCAAATAGTTCCTGAAAGTTTACTGAAAACAGTTCCAAAGGAATGGAATTATACACTTTGTGAAATGAAGAGAAAAGAATCTGGGAAATGTAGGTGAAATTTATACTGTTATATAAATTTGTCATAAGAGCTTGTTATGCATTTACTGAGTTCATATCAAAATTGAACAGGTAGGATTCATGAGTGTTACAGTTTGACAATAAACAAAATTATTTCCAAACATACGTGTGGGGCTTTTTAGGTTTTAATAGATTTCCAGCATTACAATTCAATACCTCTTTCTTGAGGTTTACACCCTTGCACAAACAACCAAATTTTTTTTAAATATCAGTAGTACTTTAAAAGTTTTTACCATCTGGCAGTAGTATGATGGGATTCAAAACAGAGTAAATAATATCTATGCTCTTATCTTAGTGGCTGTGACTAATTCTTCTTATAGCTGTCATCTTTTTAATCTGGACTGCTTAAATTTAGATATGCAGTGTTGACTGAAATGATACAAACTTGTTCATCCCAACTTCACAACAAAACGATTTATATTTGAATAGCAGTAAAACTGGTAATGAATTTGCTAATGCTTGGTTGTTGAAATAGTCACTAAAGAAAGATAGATAATATACATAATAGGAGATGTTTTGAAGGGGATTGGATGTAAAGATGATTTCTGGTATTTACTTTTGTAACCCACTTTGCCTAAAGCCTCCATCATTTTAAAATACTAACTTTGCAAACAATTCACCACAAACTTATTGCCACCAAAATATTGCCTGAGTTATTTTCAATAGAGTATACACTACTGTAGTATATCCTGGCATGAAGTTTTGAAAATGTAGATTTTGGTCAAGCCTGCTTTACAGTGCTAGGGCTTCAGTTCATTCTTCCTTTCTATATACCTTTTCTTCAGCATCTTGATGCATGTTTATGCAGCTGTCTGTGTGCTCGCTCCACTCATGCTCCAATCTGACTACAACAGATCAAGTGTAATCTAGAACTTGGGTGGTAATTTTAGGCTATTGCTAAGTCTGAACTGATATGACTAGCTGAGATGTTGGCTCACTTGCTTAGTGGCAAAGATAATTTGATTATGTGACATCTAGAACACTGCTGACCTTTTTTCTTCTTCCCCTTTTTTTTTTTTTAAGCCAGTTCAGAATGCAAGTGGAATGGGCCAGGATATATTTTTTTTATCAACACTTGACTCTGTATTGTGGACCCCCTTTTGTTTTGTTGTGTTGTGTTTTGTTTTTCATTTTAGATATGTCTTGTTTTTTCAACAGCATATTTTCCATAGTTACTTTTATAGTTACTTTTAATATCTGGAATGGTTAGAAAAGAGTGCTATAGAGTGTCCATCCTTCCTATATGAAAGCCTATAAGCTGAAGTTTTGTAGGTTTGAAAACAGGATACTAAGTATATTCATAATCTTTAGTTTTCTGTCAGTCCTTTTCTAAGACATTAGTGCAATGCTCTATGCTTGCAGTAAAAAAAAAAAATACACTGCAATTTTGAAGCCAACGTCTTTACCATTTTATTACAAGCTACTCAGAATACCTGGCTGTTATCTTTTTCATTTATTCTGTAATAACTGTGCACAACAGCACTAACTGTTAATAGAATCACAGTCTGAAATCTAAATTTTCTAGTTTCTCTGTTTTCAGTTCATGTTATTGTTGAGATTTTGGGGGATTCATATGGAGGAAGCAAATACAAGTCTAGCTACAGTGTTGAGTACTTAAGCTTTTTACCCATTTTTGATACAAAAGAAAGTTAGAAATTATCATACAACATTCAGAAGCATGCTGTGATAGAACTAGAATGTTAATGTTAATCATATCTTCTTTTCTTTCTTTTTTTAAGGCTTCACAAGGCTTGCAGCTCAGGCAGTATCTATTGTAATCAGCAAGTTACCTACAGTGATTGCATGTTTGCCTCCCCCAATTAAGTACTTCTTTTTTCTGGCTGAGAGAAAAATGTCAAGAAACTTTGTTGAATTGAAGAAAGCTGGTCTGCTTGTCTGGAACTTGATTGTAATTACATGTCAGATATTTGAGGATGGAAATACTGCAGTACTTTTAACAGGTGCAACACTTGACAGATGGAGCAAAGAAAAACTCAGTTTAGTTCGTGTGTGCTTAGAAAGTATTATGGGAAAACAGAAAAGTGGTCCTAAACAAGTGACCCAGAAGGTTATACAGAGCATTGAACAACAAAGACCAAACTGGATTGAAAGCCAGTTGCTGAAAGCAAGAAAATTGAGCACAGACTGGTAAGAATTTGCTATTTTTCAACTGCTGTTGTTTGCTCTTTATTTTACTGGATTACTGATGTGCTTATGGCTATTGTTCAATTTTTAAAAAAATGTTTAGATGAAGAGTGATCTTATGTTAAGTGAAATAGATTAGTTCTTAATATTGATGCTATTATAATGTATTTTTGCAAGTTAATTGCATGGTTAAAAAAGTAAACGACAGTTGTTTCATGGGAACAGTCTATTCATAGACTTAGAGACTTCAGATTTTCATGATGATCTGTAAATGCAGACAATTTATTTGGTATATCTTTTAGTATGTGAACAGGTGTTCTGACTAGGAGACACCGTAATATATTTATAAATGAATTTTGCTATGGTGATTAAATTAAGGGGAAATATAAAAGGCTTTCCATGTTCATTTGTGATTAAAAAGTAAGCCTACTTCATTTTAAAACATAACAAACCCTGAGGGCAAGTAGGACATATCAAAACAGGACAAGAAAAGTACCCTGCTGTGTCTTTGTGAGGAAATATCAACCTTCTCGCATATTTGACATCCAGCTATAATGTTTTTTCAAGGAGTTGTATGTATGTCAATGTGTTCATAGTCCTGTCTTTTTTATTGTGAATTTGTATACCATACATATATTTCTATAAAAATACTATTTCTTTCTAACGTTAAATTTATTGGAGTTACATGACTTAGTGAATTAAATTGTTGACTACTGAAAGTCAGATTCATGAATATTCTTGAAGGTCGCAGTCATTAATATCCTGACAGTAATTGTCTATATAAATAAACAACATAGTCATTCTAGATATGAATCACTGATATCAACAAATAGACTTTCATGCAGTGCTTTAAGGTACAGTATCCTGCTTCTGTGAGTAGCCAGTTAACATGAGTAGCAATAAGCAGTAATAGCGTCACACAAATGCTCATTGGCATTGACCTTTGTAATCTTTACATTTCAATTTAATACTAATTTACAAGCTCTAATCCAATGATTAAAAGATTGAAGCCAGATGCCAGTCACTGAAACAGTCATAGAATAAAAAACCATCATAATAATGTGTAGATTGATACTTAACAGAATAGTGTCATACTACTATTTGTAATGTTACTGAGAGGAGAGTAGGTATTTTTAAATAAAGAAATGCAGTGTAAGACAAATACTGGGATAAATTCTAAAAACTAAAGCTCTAGTATTTGTACCTCTGCTGAAGTTGAGGATTTGAATTTTAATATACTACTCTGTTCTACTTTTTAACATATACCAAAAATGTTCTAATACATTTTCCACATCAGATATGAAACTGCAGGAAATGATTGTCTTTCATCCATAACTGGAATATATAATGTAAGAATGTTTTCTCTGTGTGTGCAGTGCCAACCAAAGTGAGAACTTTTTTTTGATTGGGTCTCCTAATTTTAAGTCTAAAACTTAAGGATGCATTACTTATTCCCCAATTTACTATTTATATGATGCAGCTATGAAACTAAATCCCCTGACTTCAGTGGGATTTCTGCAATGGAAGCCTAGCATAAATGTTACTTTTTCCATTTTATATCCAAATAGCATGAGTCAATTTCTGGAAAAAAATTTTTTTCAGTTAATTAATAGCTAAGATATACAATGTAGAGATAAAATATTGTTATAAAGGCAAATTATAAAACTCATATAGTAAAGCTGTGATATGTAGATATCAATTAAACTAGGTAATGGTTCACATAATCACTAAACTAAAAGCAGGTATTTCAAAAAGAGACTTGAGGTGTTTACCTAGTTTGTTCGAAATAGCAATAGTTATGTTTGAAAATCTTCACTAAATCAGTGTAAAATTACTTTCCGTATAGCCTTTCCAAAGTTAAAAGATTTTGCAGGTAAATATATTCACATTCATACATGCAGTATGTATGTAAGAAAACAAAACCCATAAAATGCAAAAATTTGTGTGAGAGATGTATGTATATAGATATATGTACACATGCAGTTGTGGAAAACATCTTTGAAGTGGACCAGACTTTTAAAAGCAAGTCTTGAGCGTTTTTGTGTTAAATTATTTTTATCAAGACTGCTAGCTACATTAAAAGTCCAACTAGTATGTAGGTTCCATTTGTGGCATACAAATTCTACTTTGTCTTTAGGGAAATTTTTTAACCCCCCTAAATCTGTAGCAAAAGGTTTAGAAAGTGGCAGTTGTGTACATTGCCTATTTTGTGTACTGCCAGAAAGAATTACCAGTCATTAAATAACCTTCACTTTATAGTAACAACAGAGCTGTAAACAGTCAAGTTAGATTCTGAAGAACACACAGCCCAAAAAGAAAAGAAATGTCTGTCTTTGCAAAGTAATTTGTCGAGTTGACGATTATTGTTTTTCATCGTGGTGACCCTGACTTGGCTGGCTGGGTGCATATACAGATTAAGATGAATGCAGTTATTCCTTGGCTGAGGTCTGCCTCTTTCAGGGCACATTCTTCCTAATGACATGATTGATAGGCAGTCCCAAATCCAGAGAGGAACTCATTAATCATAGCAGTGACTGAATCCAATCATCTGCTTCACCTACACAGTGACGGACAGGAAAGGATACAATTTGGGTGCTGACACTGATACACCACTTTGTCAGAGGTCCTCAACTTTTTCAATGTCAACCTCTAAGAAGTTTGAGAAATTCAGTTCATATCTCTATGTGGTATTGAAAGATCAACCTCAAATGTGCTTTAATTCTAAAGATCATTTATTTTGAAGCTTTTTGTAAAAATCCCATAATAACATAGTATCATTTACTTCCATTCAGCAAAGAACAAAATTATAGTTTATATTTTGAAACTATTTGCTCTGTAGGAAGTTCTGAAGCTGCATGTGGAAGCAATATCAGCTTTAATGTCCAGCAGCTGTGTAGCATCTAAGTGAGCCTTCAGGTCAGCAGCAACTTTCAGCAGAACTAATTTTGTAATCATGGCACGTTTTCAACAGTAAACTGCAACTTACAGCTGACTGCACCAAAGTACTTCTTTTTAGACCTCTAAACAATGAAAATCTTGTTTTTCATTCAGAATGTTTATTTTGCAGATTTTAAATTAAGCTAATAATGATTATAGAAGGCATAATATAATTTGTTGGTCTTTCAAGTTCCTATGTATCTCTGTCTAGATGCCAACCTATATCTATGCTGCAACTGTAATATTTGAGAAGAAGAATTAGTTTCAGTACTTTTTTCTTAATACTTTATCAATCTATAATACTAAGCTAGTACAGAGTTCGTAACTTAAATTTTATGCAGGGACAGTAGTATAAGAGTGGTCAGAGTTTTGAGTGTACATTTTTCAAGGCATTTGCACCTATCACCTTCAGATCTTTTGTAGCAGTTAGACACAAATACTTTTTGGAAAGAAAACAAGGAAAAGTACAGAGTTAGAAGGCAAAAAGTGCAACAAGTGGCTAATGTGTACCTTTGAAATGCTACCACCATACCAGTGGAAAAAAAAATTTCAGTTCAAAATTTATAACCTATACTTAGGGTAATGGCTACCTTTCTGACATGTTAATTAGTCTTTAATATGTTCAGTGACAGGCAAAGAAAAGTGTACAAAAGATCAAATGCTAATGCTATTCCAAGTAGTAAAGATACTTCTCTAATGCAAAAGAAAATAAATATTTGCTCATTGTATGTCTTTAGAGTAAGGCATGTTTTGTTTTCATCTTTCAGAGTTTAAAAAAAAGATATAATATGAAAATTTTATTTATATAAGAACTTTAACATGCATTTAATTATTTAAGATACTATTCTATTAAATATTTAAATAAAGGCTTCAGAGAGGTATATACAGCAAGATTTGTTTTGTGCAAGCCAAATATTTACAAATATTATTACATGAAGTTTTAGCTGACTTTATATTTTGATTTTTAGAAATATAACTTAATATTTATATCTTTTTTATATTCTAGTGCCTCAGTTGCAGTAGAAGGGGCAATGTTAGAGGAAGGAGGTATTGCACTTGAATTCACTGAGCAGAAAATAAACATGATGGTCCTGGATATCTGCCACAAACCAGGTGGCAGCGAGTACCTGAGGCAAATTTATCACATCATCCGGCTCAATGAGGTAGGGAAACGGCCTTTTTACCGAGCAATTAGGTGTGTACTGGCCTGAGGCAGCGTCTGCTGGCAGCTAAGGGTTAGTCAAGGAGGTGATAATGCTTCTTAAAGTCAATATGAAATCCAATATTATATTGTAATAGAATCTATTCAGTTTAGGCTTTTCTGCATTTGTACAGGAAACAATGAGATTTTATTTATGTACTTAAACAGTAGTATGGCTCATAAACTTACTTCAGATTTATATCATAGACCACAGATACATTTTAGGAGTTTGAAAACAGTGGAGAAAAAGTCAGCAGGCTATTGAGAATCTGACTGTTACCAGAAGTAAGATTAAATGTGGTAAATCAATTCCCTTGATTAAAAAACAAACAAACAAACCCTACGGCTGTGCTGAGGAAGTAAATGCATCCCCAAGAAAACCTTATTTAATCTAGATAACTCTGTTCAGCTAAAGTGCTTTCAAAATTATAGTAAACAAATTCAGATTTGTTTGCTGCACGTGGAATTTGGGCAAGGTAAAAGAATTATCTCATTATTTCTAAAACTGTACTAAATATGCCCTAAATTACCACAACTATTCTTATAGTATACACTGAAATAAACACAGGTTTGCTTAAATTGTATGATAATACAGATCTACACAGCTTAATTAAGAAAGTTCTGTTTATTAGCGTTGATTACTAAATTACTATTTCTTGAGTGCATAAGCAGGTGCTGTTAAGATTACTGCAAGTGTACAAAGTGCCTATAATAAAATGCAAATATAGGCATAGGCCAAGGGTTTTTTTTGTTTTTTTTTTTAAATTGATAGCAAAAGCCAGTTAGGCAGCTATGTCTATATGCAGGTGGTGGAGAGTGGCTCAGTACTGGCACTGTGCTTCTGAAAATCAAATCAACTGTGTAGTACCCTAAGTATAGGCTTAAGAGCAGCTTTTATCCATCTGTATTTGGAAGTTTTCGAAGCAATGTAAGCACGTATGCAGAGATGGCAACCTAATATTAATAGAACATGGAATCTTTTCAAGTTCTATCTCAAATAATTAAATGGTACAGGAATTGAAATGAAAATTATTATTGTAATACAGTTCAAACTAAAACCTTTTCACCTGGAGCATGTTCAGGATTACTCTTTGTAGAAAGGAATGAGGAAAAGATGATGAGAGAGACCTTCTAAAATAGCATAGAATCCCAGTTAGGGCACTCACCTACAGGACAGGATATCCAGGCTCAAATCTTTGTTCTGCTTGGTTTAGACCAGGGATTTGAATCTGCATCTCCCACAGCCAAAGTACGTGCTCTAACCACTAGACCATTAGTTTTCCAGAGTGTAACTTTGTCATTTTCCCCTGTTGGAGCTGTTCTACTTTGTAGAAATTACTGTGAAAATCCATTCTGTAGCTTCTAGGGTCAAAAATAGAATCATATTTTAGCTGAAGGGGTAGAATGCCCATATCAGGTTTTAGAGACCCCAATTCAAGATATGATTCCTGTGAGTATTCAGTTATTTATACAAAGTGGAGCAGCTCCAACAGGAGGTAAGAAGCTGAGAGAGAATTAGGTGGAAGAGGGACTTTAACCTGTCTTTCTGCATCCCAGGTGTCTCTCCTTGAATTTCTGCAGCTAGTTAGAGCTTCATTAAAAATAGAACATTTCTCAGTGGAAAAAACTGTCTTGTCAAAAAAAAAAAAAAAAAATCCTGACCAGCCAGACTCCTCAGAAGGACTCAAGCACATTACTTCAACTTGGCTTTGAAACCCTTACAAAAAGTTATAATGCTTAACATGCTATCATCATAATGCACTTTTCAATATTATTTTTCGTAACTTACAATTATGTCTGAAGTGTCTGAGTACCAAGAGATAGACTTGATCTGCCTGTATGAAGGGCCATGCTTTTGTTTTTTGATGCCTTAAACTATGAAGGGGTAGTGTACTTAAAAAATTATGCTGCACTGTTTAATAATTTCATGTGAATAGAGGCCCAAATGGTGAGTCAGAAAATTGTGGTTCTTAACTTTCCTTAGAAAAGAGAGAAAAAAAGGAATAGAGCTTTTTGGAAGCTGTATTTTAAAACAGAACTATGATGTTTTTAAGATCTGTAACAGCTACTGTAGAACTCATAGCAGTCTACTGTACTTCATGTATTTATCAAAAAGAATAATCATTTTTAAAAGCATCTTTGACTAACAGCTACCAAAAAGAAACCAATTCTCCTGAGCTGTCAGGCTCAAGAATATTCCACCTACTTTATTGTTTCATGCCAAGTCACTGATAATGAGGATATAGCTCACATGTTTYCATTTAAACATGGTTTCATTTCTATTTGTTTTCAAATTTTTAAAACATGACCTTTTCTGGTCAAAATACAGTGTATTAAATATACAATAAATATACAATATACTCTGTACTAAAGCAGCTCTTAAAGTAATATATTTACCATTGATTAAATCTCTTTCTCAAAACATAAATCGAGAGTATTCCCAAGATAGAAAAATGCCTGTATTGGGAAGTGGCTGTAGCCCACTTAAAATTTTCAAAACCCTAGCAAGCATGAACAGCGAGTTCCAATATCTCTACTGGAAAAACTAACAGATTCTGCTACTGCTGGCTCTGTGACACGCAGAGGGTCGTTTTAGAACTGTCTACGGGGACTGAAAAAATATGTGCAAGCAAGACAGTATATTTCTAAAAAATGATGAATGTATAGAAATAACTCTTAAATAACCCCCTTCACCATAACTTCAACATCTTTATTATGGCATGAAGCAATGAATTAATGGGAAAAAAACGAACAGTTTTGGAGGCTGAATAAATATAGGTAAGAGACTTAGGGTATGGTTTCACAGCCGGATTACACAGTTGACTGCTGGCTTAAGTGAAAAAACTTCTGAGTTCTAATTCTCTTTTTGCATTCAGATAATTTTGTGGTTGTTTTAAGCAGTCCTGACAATTGGCTGCAACCATCAGAGATGCTATTTCTCTTGCCCTTGTGCATTCCTGCTCCCTTTGTGCTGGTACTAGAAATCGTGTGGCTTGCTGGTCTGGCCAAAACCTGTCTTTTTTTCTGGCTGATTTCACAACATATGCTCATGTCAACACAAGGGAGAAGTAGTTGCAATCCGTGTAGGTTGGGAGGGAATTTGTTCCTTATAGGCCAGACCACAGTTGGATCAGCTTAAGCTGATCATTAAATTACTTTTTTAGAAAGACCTACTTAGGAGCAGTGAGCAGCTTGGCAAGTAGTATGAACGCTCCCTCACCCGAGTCTGAAAAATTTTTATAGTCTCAGTGTTACTGCAARGTGAGAGGACCATTCACACCCCACCCATCTTAATGAAGACTCACCTTAAGTACTTGCTCAATGTTATGGCAATCCTATCGTTATGGGTTTCATTTTAATAATAATAAACTGTTTAATCACAGTAGTCCTTCCAGCAAATAGATCCTTAAGTGTTTCATTATCTAGCTCTTAGTAAAATGCTTCTATTTAATCAAAACACTTTATTGGCATGCAGTGATGATTTATTTACATAGTAGTTTAAGAAGTGAAAACAGAAAAGATTGTGGCCAAAATAATCATGCGTCTGTTACACTGCAGTTTCTAAAATTGCCATGTAAATCATAAATGGCTTCAAGTTTTTGAATGTTAAAATAATTAAAAATAGCTTTGAAGAGTGGGATATTTTTTATTTCCTGTATTTAAAAACTGGCTTGAACGTTTTCGTTGAACAATTAATTTGTAGTCATGTAGTAACTATTTCATGCTGCCTAAAGATAACTTTAAATATTTTTGTATACTTTATCATATAAAAGAAATCATATAATAACCATCATACATTAGAACAACTCATAGAAAACATGTTTATTTTTCGCTTCAGCTAGCTACACCTAACAAATATACTGAATGAGAACAAAATTTGATGATAATTTCAAAACAATATGTTATAATATTTGGAATTCCTTCAGTTGCATGTTGATGGAGATTATTTACTGTTTGTTGTAGACCTGTGTTACTCTTAGAAAGGTTTCTATTTTAAGAGAGTTTATTTACTCTCTCCGTTAATTAGAAGGAATTTCTATCAAGCGCACAGTAAATTTATGATTTGGGCAAATTATTGTCAAGAAGGCTAAGTGACATATATTGTTTTGGGGGGGGGGGGTTCTCTCCCTTAAAAAGGAATATTTGAAAGAGCAGCTGTCTTGTGAGAATTCCTCTGAAGAGAGTGTTACCTCCAATCAATGCTTGCCTTTGACACTGAAGGGCAGAGAAGAGCAGCCTGTCTTCAGCCCTTTCCAGGTGCACAGCCAATCTTGTGCAAAAGTGTTCAATCAGGTTTGTGAAAATATGGAACCTTGGTTATACTGTACTGTAATATACTTCTCATAAGCATGATAGTGATGGAGACCGAAATCGTGAAAATGGAATTAATTACACGAGTTCACATTTGATGAAGTGCAAAGGAACATTATTACTCGGGAAGCTAATGAGGGCACCCTTTATAGTGGTATGATGTTCAAAGAGCCCTATTGTCCTTTTCTTTTATCAGAATTATTGTATGTAAGAACAATTTACATTTACTTACACTTTCTATGATAGTTCAGTATAGTAAAGGAAAGCCCATTATTAACAATGACATTTATTACATCTGTGTAATGGTAAATAGGGCTTAGTCCTTTTGAAAATTATGGCAAAACTCCAAGTGCACATTCAGAATCTTACCTGATAAGTCCTTCATAGAAATACTGAACACTAATGTAAAGGACGCTTTGGAAACGCATCGAATTCACAGAATAATGAGAGTAAGCAAGGCAAAGAGCAAACAATGAGAAAAGCATTCATTTTTATGTTTTTCATTAAGCCATGCTAGTTATAGGTAAAGGAATATAATTTACTTTTAGAAATTAGTTTCCTAATAATGTAAAAGTTAAAGAAAATAGATCGAGGTGCCTAAATCTCCACTAGAGCGCCACATGACTAAGTCACTTCACAAAACGGAATGTAGTTGCTGAAAGCACTTGGACACTTGAAAAAAAATTTACATTATACTTTCTCAAGTCTTCTTAATGTTTCAGCTACAGCTTTGGCTCTACACCCAGGATTCCAAATATTTAAAAATGAATTGTATTTTAATTACATGAAGTTCACTTTACAGACTTCTGGTAGAAAGAGACTTTTTCAGTACAATTTTGTTTTTAAATGGAATGACCTCTTTTCTCACTTGTGGTATTATTGGGCAATTTCATCAAGTATATTGCTGTAAAACATATCTAGTATTTTTTTTTCCTATTTGCTTAATGAATGCTGAATCATTGTCATGTTGCAATCAAAGTGTTAATATCCTGAAAGGGAAGATTAATACTAGTTTCACAAGGCTTTTTATTCCAGATGAACATGTTTTAAAAGTGTACTTTTTCTTCCATTAGTCCCTTTGCATGTATACTAAATTGATGGAATTTAAGAGGGTACAGAATCACTTATTCCAATATGAAATGCAGAAAAAGCTTACTGTGCCTCAATTCTCAATTCATTAATAGTGTGGTAGAATAAGACCTTCAAGTAGTGACAACTCAGGGCAGAATTTTTCTGCTACATGACAGGTTTGCAGTACTCTGTTAATCAACAGAAATACAAGGGATAATTTGTATGAGATTGCTTTGGATTTTGTAAATTTTTGGCATAAAATCTGTTATCAGAATACAGGAGGGTATCTCAGAATTAAAAAACAAAAACACTAAAAAAAAAAATCAGTAAATCACAGTGCTTAAAGTACCATGTGGCAACCCTATTGTTGACAATGACAGACTTGTTTCCTGCACTTGATTAAAGAATTTAGTTCTCTTTACCATAAATTTGCACATTTATTTAGCAGTGTGGAGCCTTCCATTTATAAAATAGTGGTCAATATAGTTCAGTGTCTGGTCTCTTGTGAAGACTATTGCCAGTGCTTATGGAGAATGCAAAAGCATTGGCAAGGATCAAATTTTCTTCCCATGGGATATATTTCTTCTTAAATTCATTTCTTAGCAGTTGGCCGCTACCATGAAGCTTGATAGTTTGTAATTCATGATTAACTTACTGATTTGTATTAAATCTAATGTAACTAGATTTGTTTTTAATACATGAACTAACATTTAATCTTTTTGTGAGTATGTATTTTGTCAATGTGTTAATTATATATTGTATTTAAAAAAAATTTTTCTCTGAAGACCCGGTTGGAGTAGGCAGGGCAATACTGCTTATGATTCCAGAGAGCTGGTGCAGCTCTAACCAAAGAATCTCTGTACTGTATTGTGTTATATAGTGTAGACATGCTCTTAGCTTCCTCATGACAGGATTCTTTAAAGAAATTATTTTAAAAGCTTTCTGAAAGAAAATTTCTTATATTGTTTGCTGGAAGATGTAAAAATTGTAGTATACTAGAGTGGATGAGTTTCCTTTTCTGAAGCTTTGCTAATTTGTCACCAGCATGTCATATTTAGCAAGTTACTTAATTATAATTTCTACCAACTTTATGGTTCCTGAAATAAAGGCCACTGATCCATTATTTTTCAGATCTGCTCTAGCACTTTTATTAAAGATATGTACATTTCTTACCTTCCAGCCCTCTAGTTCAATAGCTGATTTTAGGAAGTGTGTCATTTCTGTTACCAATCAGCCACCTCATTCTTACATTCCTGCAAAATCTTGAATAATCACCATCTGGTCCTAGTAACTTGTTGCTCTTGATTTTTATCAATTTGTCCTGACACCTCAATCTCTGCCAGTGCTGCTGCTTTATTGTCTAATAAGAGTAAGCCTAAGCTATACAACTCCTCCCCAGTCCAATGAAGAAAAATACTACAAAGAAATAATTTTCCTTTTCTGAAATGACTTTTTTTTTTTTTTTTTAACAGATCCTTTATTTTTGGCTAGCACTGATTGGTCTGGTGGACTAAGTTGTTATCTGGTGTATTTATAAATTTTCCTATTTGCTTTTATGACATTTACTACTGTCTGTTCAGCTCCTCCGTTTTATCCTGCTTGATTTTTACAAGTATTTCCTCAATATTTATTTATTCATTTATTTTTAATTCATTATAGAGGATTGAACACTTGCCTGTTTTCTCCCTCCTATTCATCTACTGCTCATTTACTTGTTCTCATTCCCACGATTCTCTTAGTTGACTCTTCCCATCATTTCTTGTTTATCAGATGTTTGCTTCTTCATTCATTTTCCACTTTCACTTTATGTTATTCTTTCTTTAGCTAGTCTTTTCTCAATTTCTTACTCTGTATTTCACCTGTCTTTTTTATCTTACCTTGCAGTGCATGCCAGAGATGAGGGTTAGTGAGAAAATCAAATGAAAAGAAGGATGGGAATAAAATAAAGATGGAAGGAAGGGGAGGGATTACCTGGAGGAATTGCATTGATTCTTTTCTTCCAGAAGCACCAGGTGCTAAGAAGAAAAAGATACAATGCAAGATATTTCCATTGTTTTGACTAGCATCCTCAATTTTTTAAGCACTCAATGCCCTCCTAGTGTTACAATAATAATTTTTGAATGATTATCTCCCACGAATGTTGAGTTGTAGTCATTACTTGACCAGTATGGGAAATGAAAAAATTAATTTTATACAACAGGCAGTACTGTTTTGTAAACATAAGAATATCATGTGTAGTCTTTTGTCTGTCCACTGTAATTGTAGATCTTTTTATTTATTAAGTAAGCAGTATGGGGTTATGTTAGTTCATATTGTCTAGACTTATTAATATTTATAATAACCATCTGGTAACTAGAGTGCCTTACAAAAAATAGAGAAGTAAACCATCATTCTCTAATTAAGATATAGGTTACATCTTGAGTTCCAACTTTACTAAGTTTTTCATGACAAACTTTTTGCTAACAGTAGAAAATGTTAATTGCTGTTAAAATTGTCAATTATTTTGCTTTTCAAAAAAGAGTCAAGCTTTCAGACAAAGTGGTTGGGCARAATGCCATTAACAGTTGGAAGAATAACGGTTCAAAAATTGATTTATCTTTTTATAAATAATGGTTACATCCCCAAATGGATTTATGAATTAATTGCTGTCTTACTGGAATAAAAACTGTCTTCTGTGGACATGATTGATATCATCTGTCTAAGTCCTTGTTCTAGACCCCCCCTCCTTCTTGGTTAGTATATCACAGCTGGAGCTTTAATTTACTGATCATATTAACACTGATTAATAACTAACAATAGCTTCTTCCCATGTATCAACAGTCAGCCATTACTGAATGGAACTGGGATTGGTCAAACTTGCTGCCAAGTTATTTGGGACTGAATCAGATGACCTTCAGGGTGCTGCTGGCACACAGGTAATGGGATTCTGGCAAACAACTGCACTTTTCAATTTTCTGTTTTACTTTATAATGGTCTATGCACAGAGATTTTTACCAGTGCAATTTATGAAATAAATTATTTTTAAATGACGCAGTTTTAAAATGGAAATACTTACTGTTTTTCTGCATTTTGTGCATGACAAGTTAGTTATAATTCTTATTTTGAGGACTTAATATGGTTTTCTGGCTGCGACCTGAGTCTTTGTTGGTATTGCCAATACATAGTGCTTTAAAAAGTAACAAGTAACTTTTAACTTTTCCAAATCTATACGGCTCAGGGAGATTTCAGCTGTATAGCACGGAACTTTGGGGAATGTTTGTTCAAGTCTCAGTGAGTCCTAAATCCAGTGAGGGCATGACAAGTACAGCTAGAAACAGAAAGTATTTCTTCAATAGTTTTAAGATTTTGGAGCATGTTTTAATATCCTAATGCTTATTTTTACTTGTAAAAATTGACTGCTTAATTGATAAGCAGATATATTTAATGTATGCAGATATAAGCAGATATATAAGCAGATACATTTAATGAATGAATGATACTCGTTAAATTCAGAAATAGGTTAAAAGATGTAGGTGTACAAATAAAATGTTCAAATCTTCTGCAGGTAGAGCTAATGTGCTACATTTGTGTAAGACTTCTTGGATTAAAAAATATATATATTCTCGACTCAGACCAAGTTTAAGTATGCACAGGATTTTCTTCTTTTTGCAGTCCTGTTCTGTAGAGTACACAACTGTTACTTCTGGTAATGAATACTTTCAGTTCTGGGCATTTCTGATTTCAATTCCTCATATAGGTGGTAGAGTTATTGTCACTCTGGCTTTTTAACTGTGCCTTTTAAGGTAATTATGAAATGCCCTTAACCACATGATATTTACATGTAATTAATGTCGTTTTTCATAGCCGAGGTTTTTCTGCTAATGTATCAGGTTTGAATTTAAGGGTATCTTTTATTCTGTAGGCTATAGAGAAGGTAAAGGGAATATCCTATTCTCATACCACTCAGAAGATATCCTTGTAGCTAAAATCATAGAAGCCTTTGCTCTCTGAAAGCAAGGAATTTATTTCATAATGCTTGCAACTTGTGCTGTAACTGTTGTCTGAAATATTTGCAATTGTTGCTGACTGAACTTCTCTAAATCAGTGCTGAAATTTAATTCTAGTGTCTGCACAATCTGAATATCTCCCTTCTGCTGGAATCTTTTCAGAGTGCAAATCTATCTGAAAGGGAAATTTAAAGGGAATTAATTTTTTTTTCGGTTTAGATCTCTTTTTAAAATTAGGGCATGACTACTACACATTTTTCACATGGTTCACTTTTTCACATTAGGAGCAACATTTGTTCAGTTTTTGTAGGTGGAAAAAATGGGTATTTTTTTCTAAAATATTTGCTACTTACATCCTTGTGAAAACAGGAAAATTTACATGTTGTGAACTGAAATGTGCTTTCCCTCTTGCCATTCGATTCTCCTCTAGTTGTCCTTTGTTACCAACTGCCAGAGACAGAACATGGGACTACATGGACTTTTTTGGTCCGAACCAGTAGTGCCATTTTTATGTTAAATGGCAGAGACAATTCAGTACTAATTTTTTTCTTTAATAGTTCCCCTGCTGATTCCTAACACTTGTCCTTCATTAAAAAT
This sequence comes from Apteryx rowi, assembly GCF_003343035.1. Classification (NCBI taxonomy): domain Eukaryota; kingdom Metazoa; phylum Chordata; class Aves; order Apterygiformes; family Apterygidae; genus Apteryx; species Apteryx rowi. The sequence continues at coordinate 357,367 of NW_020449919.1, forward strand.
GAAGTAGTTTGCCCTTTTAAAAAGACTCTAATAAGAACTTAGACTCAGGGTGGTTCTTATACTTCCCTTCATGTTGATGTCATCAATATGAGCCAAAGGGAGTAGAAGAGACTGCTGTGATTTGCAGAGGGAGCATTTTCTGTGGGCATTTCATCTTCTCTGCTGACTTGAGACACATTTTGTACTTATTTTTGATCTCTTTATAGTGTAGAAAAACCATATATATACTTTCTCTGTTCCTCTCAGTATTCATGCTTTTGTCATATCATCCATTGTCTGCATCTTTTCTTTCTTTTTTTATTTTTACTAAGTGCCCTGATTGTTGTCATCTTTCCTAATTTGAAAATGTCTCCATTCATTTCCCTTCTACATGACATGGAAATTCTCATCTAGAAGTGACATTATGCAAGACGTTAATGATTAGCTCATAGATTTATTATTCAAACCTTTAAGTACTACGTTCTCTGGTTTACAGACCAACAGATCATTTAAGCCTGTTATAAGCATTAAGCAGAACTGCTAATCCAGATATCTGCCATATTTTCCAGCATCTTCACCACAGCCTGTCTTCATATCACGTTATTTTTAGCACAGCTAAAGTATGTCTGATCGTGTTTTTCAGCTGGCTAGGCCAGTTCTTGCTGGTCTTGTGCTTAGTCAAGCAAGCTGGACTCAAGTAAGCCCTGTCTTTAGATGATTCTTCATACTCCTAAAAATGCATTAATCGCAGCCTTGCTTGTGCTCAGGAGTTAGGGTTCAGGCTGAATGGTTGTGTGTCATTATTTTGACCTATTTTTGATAGACCCATTCTGTTTCTACTATCTCCTCCCTGAGATGAGCCAAACAAAACTAAGGGCAGTGTTTGAAAAGAGTTAGAACTATTGGTTTATAAAGCAGAGTGCCATACTGTTTTCATTATTCATTTCTTTAACACATTCTAATAGCTTTCCTTTATCAGTTACTTCTGTGCAGGCAAAAATATTTTTGTCTGTTCACAGTGATACTGAGGACTATTTCCTTTTTTATGCTTAAAGAGAAATACTGTCTGTTGTATATGAAGTAAAATAAATATGTTCTGCTCTCTCTTTTGTGGAAAAATATTAAAAATGCTTAGGGGACTCATTTACAAGGGAAATGCTCCCCTAACCTAGTTAATGACTGAGTTAGATGGGAGGGGGTTATGGGAGCGTTGTCCCAGAGCCTGCCAAGTGGTAGGTGAATTAATTAGATGGTGGTTAGGGGGAAGTAAAAGGCTTCTAGGATGGGTTAAAAAGGGAATGAGTTGTGTACTACTCACTGCTGACTCCATGTGTGTGTGAATCTGTTCTACCCATTCCTATGATTCTCAAAGTAAAAATGTTTAGATTTCCTTCAAATGAAAGATATGGGTAGTTAGTGATATTATCTTATTTCAAGGTTATCAAATGTAAAAGGTTATAGAGAATAGCCTATTAAAGTTGGGTAGTAACCAATAACAAAAAATTAATATTCATGCCTATTTACAGTTTAGACCTTTAGAAACTATAACAAAGTTTTGCTCGTAGGAGAAAAGGGAATACGTAGATGCTTTCTTTACCTTTCTAGTTTTATTTCTGGTGTGTTTTCTCATAGTTCTGGCTGAATAGATGAAATACAAGTTACATGCTTTTCAGTTTTACTTGAAATAATATCTTTTAATAAGTCGACCTGTTAATAGTTAGCTGATTTATAGTATTTGATTTACACTGGTTTGCAGAAATGTCCTGCACAGTTACACAGATACATACTGCTTTTGCAGTTGTCTTGGCACTCATGCATACATCCTTAGATATTTTCATTACCAAAAGGGAGTTCCTTACCTTTAATACATATATAATAAGGCAAGAGCAGCACCAGCTTTTAGTTATTGTTTAATTGACAGATATCTCAACTTCTAATGAATGTCTTGTTCATAAAGAAAAAAAATGTTTTTATTGACTGGCTAAATAAGTAGCTATGTTGAAGTTGTTTCCACAAACTACTGTATCAACTATTTATATATATCTATATGTATATAAGTGTGTGTGTATATATATATATATTTTTTTCAAACTATCTGGCCAATGTCTTTGTACACATTTTAATATCAGTGCACTTGAAAATACCTGTTTTAGTGACTAATCCATAAAAGTAAATTTCACTTCTTGTTTATGTATTCCCCTTTATGATATATGAGTTAAATACTTTCTGGTCTTGTTTGTATTTATTTTCAGAGAAGTATCTCAGTCAGCTTGTACACGGTTATAAAGTATTAATACTTTGCTGGGTTATAGTTTTGAGATGTAACCTCCTTTCTGCAGTTCTATAGGACTTTCAGCAGCATTGTGTATATTACTGTAGAGAATAAGTACATTCCATTCACTGTAATTATGAGGAACAACCAAGACATTTGAAAAACAAGTAGCCATTCTCCCATACTGAATTAATTTGCTGAGGGGCTTCCCTCCTTTCTGGTTAGACAAGTTTCACAGAGCACTGGGTACCAATGCAGGGGAATGAGTAATGATTTTGTTGGAATGATGGATGTATGTGCATGTGAGCAGAAGCATTCAAGCAATTACAGGAACAGACAGAGAAGAACTTGTACCTGACTGCTCTTGGCCTTGACATGCTATAAGATATTAAGAACAGGAAGCCTAGCGATTTAAAAACTGAAAGGGGATATGTTGGTTTAACATAAATGCATCAGATGAGAAACATCACCATGTTAGAGAAACTATGCAAGTTAAAAACAGTATTTATTCAAGTGGGTAAGAACAGCCATGAAAAAGATGCAGACTGGGAATTGGACGATGATTTCCAACAGACAGAACAGTAAAGCTTAGGAACAGTTTTTCAGACAGTGTTTGTGTGGTGGTGGGATCATAAGTAGTTTTTAGATGAAACAGGACTGACCTGGTGTTTTACTTCCAGTCATGCATTCCTTTGATAAATACTTTCAGCAGCCCAGCAGCTTCTGAAAGTACAGTAGAAAACCTGGAATTGTTTATGTATGACTTCAGGGAAACTATCATCCACTAATAATTTTGCTTTATGCTAAAATCTGGTAAAATACTTAGTATGTTTTGTAATGATATTACTACCAAATCTACATAAATGCTGGCACTAATAGGACGTCAGAATTTGCCTTAACATAGTCTAGACTGCATTCTGTCTGACAAATTACTGGGCCTATCCCTGGCAGCAGGGTGGTGTGCTAAGATTAAGAAAGATCCCTTTATGCTGAGGAAGCTGATCTCTTTGGAAAACCTTTTTATGGATTTGGTGAGGCCTGTCTACTTGCCTTTTGTAGATGAATTTATTAATAAAGTTGTGGCATTTCTCTCATACTACACTTAGATGATCTGATTATATGTTTTAACATTGATTAAAGCTTAGTAAAACTAAAATTAAGTCAAGAATTCTTGTTTATAATTTTGAATGATTGCAGGGCAAAATCTGCATAGCTCTTGTATATTCTAGTGGATACACAGACACCATCTGTTGAGAATGGTAGCCATATGGTGAACTATTTATAGGAAATGTTTATATTCATTGTGTTGTTGATTATCTAGATATCCAGAAAATGCTCTTTTAAAATCCAGTTTTATCAACACATGGAAAAATGTATTATGAAATTTTGAAATTGAAAAGAATGTCAGCAAACTGCATGCACTTTCTTTTTTATGAAAGATTTTTATATGACTCTGTATGAGCCTGAATCTGTGAAATAAGTGAAGACATCAAGGATACAAAAAGATAGCATTCTCTGACAATATTCTTTGTAGAAGAAACAAATAGTGGAAGAGTTGCTGCTGGCATGCCACTAAGATATAAGCCATAACTGCATGGCAGAGGATGCCAGTGTTACATCTAGTGTACTTTTGGATGTGTTAGTCAATCCTTCTTCCAGACTGCAGATGCCCTAGACCTTCCATATCCAAATTGTTGGATACTGGAAATCCATGTTACTGTTATAGTTACAAGTCAACTGTTAATGTTGTGTTGATGGAGAACGTTGATGCCATTAACACTGCAGTAATGACCACCACCTGCTTGGTGAGATTGTAACTGGTGTCCTGATAATGCCTATGAGAACAGGCTTGCTGAAATGCATGGTGAGACTATGAGAGACATTTATATCCCATGGTTGCCATATCCAAAGAAGCAGCTGAAAGCACATCTCTTGGTTGACCACAGAGTCACTTTTAGATGTACTGGTGTATATATCCCCCCAGAAAAAATTAAAAAGAAAAAAAAATCCACTTTGGATAAGCAAGGAACTTTTTCCATAAAAATGAGTTGGTCATTAACAAAGTGTATGTCACATCCATTAACATAAGGACACTTGCTTATACTCTTCTGACATGGCTAATGAAGCTACACCCGGATCTCAGAGTACCTGTCAGAAGTAGGCTTAGTTCCCTGCCTGACAGTTTTAAAGCATTGGTGGCAGAATGTACGTTGGCAAGCAAAAGGAAACACACTGTTTGAATGCCACTCTAGCCATTATTATGTATACAGCTGTATCATGCATTCCACACATAAGTGAGGCTGAAGGTGAGACTTTCAATATGCAGTGTTCTTTAGACCTTGCTGGTTGTTAGCATTCTCTTTCTCTTGCAGACATGTTACTGAATCCACACGCTCCATTGTTACAAAAAAACCCAATATTCTCCAACAAGAGGTGCTAAAAAGCAGGGGACTGCTGTATCCCAGTTAACCTTAGTTAGTATTAATGCCTTTTTAGTAAAGAGAAGTCCCTTATGATGAGGCATTACATATATAGAGTATGGAAGTATGTACTGATAGCTGTTACTTATAAGAGAGCTGGTAAAATTATTTAAATAAGGTATGTTTCTAATTTGATGTTATTTCCATTTTTATACATGTTTTGCATTAAAAAGCATATTAAGCATCGTCTACTGGGTAAAGCATAGGACTGTGAGCTAAAACATATTTTTCTAACAGTTCACTGCATCTTGGTTTTCCCATTTAAAATTAGATAACAACATTTGTCCATATTTTTATGTCCTTTGATATGCTTTGATGAAAAAAATCTAAGTAAATGCAGAGTGTTAGTGTTATTAATAATGCATTATGCATTTATTGTTAGGATTCACATCTCATCTGTTTCTTTAAAAATGTACATCTTTTCTTCATAACTAGATATTTTTGTATACTGCAACCACAAATAAGTGGAAGTCTGTTTAACACAACAATATTTTATACTGTTATCTAATTAACCTGGTGACTGGCATCCCATAACCTTCTGGCTTTTCTTAAAAATAGATACATTCTTTCAATCTGCAAATAATTTGCCTTCCTTTCAACTCTGTCTCACATCCTGTTGCACAATAAGGATTCTTAAGTGGAGATAATCATGTTCGTCTTTTTCATATCTCTCCTTTTCTTCTTTCTGAGCCTTTCTGATCCAAGTTTACATATAGTGATCATAGGTGTGTAAAAAAGCTCTAAACGTGTGTTAATGCAAGCCCAAGTCCTGACTATTCTAGCTGTATGCACGGCCTAGCTACTCATCTCATCTATGGACTTTCTCACTATAATTGCAAAGGAAAATGCTACAAGACACAAGCCAACAAGCTAAAAGTCTGGTTTGCCTGCCAACCTGTTGTTTCTTCCTTCTGCTTCTTTTAGATTATGGATTTTCAGCAAAATGCTAGTAATACAGAATAAATCAATTTTCATACAAGGATCTCAATTTCTTTGCAAGCTGTAATGAGTTGAGACATGCAAATCCCCTGTAAGGCAGAGAAGGAAGTATTAATATCACAGTTTAACAGATGGAAAATCTGGTCCTGCAGTCACCTTTAAGCTTTCTTCTGCATTGCAAAATTACTCTATAGCAAAGCCATGAGTAGAACCTAGCTTTTTGTGACTAAATTTAAAGATACAAAAATTACCATATAGAAACTGATCCATGGGAACTGTTGATGTGCACAGTTGTAGCTGGCAACTAGTGGTTAGCTTTACATATATGTCAGTAAGAAATTGCTTCACTAACTTGAATTACCTTGCAGTTGTCTTAGAAAGTGGTAGTTTTCATCAGGCTCATCAGTTTTTCCTTGAAGGAGATGGGGAACAGCTGTATGCTTTCTCTTGACCCAGAGATATTTGCTGTTGCTACCACAAAGCAAGTAGTTAGGTTCTGGTGGTTGCTATTACAGAGATGACAGACCTTCCCAGCTGTAGCTATTCCCTCTCTGCTTTCCACTCTCTTTCCCATACCAACAGCTCTCCCGCAGCTTGTTTGCCTTCTCAAATGGCCTTCCTGGCTGAACTTCCCCTGTCCTGTACAGCGCACCTCGATTCAACAGTTAATTGCTTAAGGAAGGATGAAATGACCCAAAGTCCTAATTCACCCTCCCCCAGGCCCAGTTGTCAGAGTCAAGCTGTCCTTAAAAGATTTATGATCCTGACACAGTTTTGAGGATACTGCAGAGTTGGGCACTTGAGCACATATGCTCTTAATAGGTACTGTGATTTGAGTAGTCAGCTTAAAATCTGCATAGGTACTGTGATTTGATAGCTTCTGAGCTAACATGCTGACTGATGATCTGGCCCAGAAAAACTGTTTTTTCTGTAAACTTCTTTCTGGGATCTGACAAGAAAACTCTGTCTTTGTAAAGAGTTGGAAACCATTATGCATCTTGCATCATGTAGTAAAGAGGGAATTCAAAATTGTCATTCTAATAGTTGACACTGAAAAATGTCATTGAGGAAAGCTTTTTTATGTTAGTCTTAGGATTGATAGGTTATGACAAAACTGCATTCATGTTGCTTGAATACATCTTTTGTCTAGTTTTACATGCTTTTTGACTTGTCTAGAAAATGACATATTGAGGTTTTCATTAGCCTTAACCAGGTGTGATTTTCTTTATGGAAGATACCTTGGTAGGACTACAGTTGAAGGCGAATAAACCAGTGAAGCTTAGAAAGGCCACGGCCCTTCTTCAGATGGTAGCGATGAGTTGAAAGACTCATTAATCAACAACCAAGTCACAGGTGTGATGGCTTTCTTGCAAACTGCCAACAGACTGTGAAAGTCACATCCAACACATGAAACTGTTAAACTAGACACATCTACAAACAGTCCTAAACTTTTCTCTTCCAGTTTTAGTTGAAAAACACAACCCTACGCTGTTTTCATTATTGATTTAAAATAAAAATATTTGTGCTTCTGAGGAATGCTATTCAGTTTAGAAAACAAAAAAGGTATCTTTTTTCTCATTATAATACAATAACAAGTGTAAACTCAGTTACAGTTTTGATTGCAATGTTAAGTTTATTTTTAATATTATAAATTTTTATACACATTAAATGTGAGCAAAAACTTTAACAGCAAAAATATAGTGTTTTTCTGCACATAAATGAAAGGCAGTTTTCTTCATGATTTTCAATCCTTTCTTCCAGTAAAAAATTATCTGGAGCAGAGATTTAGTTATGCCATAGTGCTGCCATGTAGACAGGAAATCATAAAATGCCAAAAGTGAAAGGATTTAGGAGCTCTCATTATTTGATCAACCAGATGTATGGATTTTTCACCTGCATTGATGGGAAAAACCCATAATAAGAAGCCAAACAACGAAATCTCCATACAGTTTTTCCACATCATTCTTCTTTAAACTCTGTGGATCCCTTGGAATGAAGGAGAGTATAGTCAGAGGTCTTATAGCTTCCCTTTAATTTTTTTTTCTTTTTCCCCCAGATTATCCTTAAATTGAATTACTCCCTGTAGATAAAAGTTAATTTTACTCTGTCAAAGAGCAATGGATGTGAATTTGCTTGAATTTTTTGCATTTGCTAATTCATTGTTTCCCTAATTCTCATCCTTTTCCAAATAAGGATACTCAAGATAGCAGAAATCCCTCTTTAAAATCTGAAGCAGATGACATCAGTGTCCCACCTTCACCTGAAATTAGAAATTTCTTTATGGAAGTAGGCTGATCTTCTGTTTCCCTCTTTAGCACATCTATCTTAGTTTTGAACTTCATATCTAGAAATTAATTTTAATTTGCAGTCCATATTCTCCATTTTTTATGCCTGGATCACTGGTTGCAAAGCTATTTTGTTCTTATTCACTTTAAATCAGTGGAATTGCATAAAAGTGTAATACTTGCTGACTCAGCTTCACTGTAATGCACACAAAAGGCAGGGAAATAATGGTGCTGCATTTATTGATGAAGAAATAAGATATTATAATAGTGGTATATCAAAAGTGATATCTGCTTTGTCTGTACAAGGCTCTGTAAGCAGATATTTGAATATACCTGTCTTTAAGATATATATGTTTCTTCATCTGTAACAGATTTTATCTGATTACTCAACTCAGGGCCACCGTATCTTATGGGAGGGCTTCCTAAACTACATACAGCTGTCATGTCATGTCACCCATTTTAGAAAGAACCGTTGTAATTTCTTTTTAATGGCAGTATATTTAAAAACAGATTTTACTACTGGGATCAGAGAGAACTGTATTTTGTTCTAAGTTTAACCATAGATTTTTGCCTATATTTTTGCCCATTAACTTTCTGTTGTTGCTGTAACTCCGTAATTAAACACCCCTGCAAAAAACCACCCTCTAGAATAATACGGAAATGATCCCTTTAATTGTACTAATAAAGACTGTGACAGCTGAATTTAAATACAACCAAATTCTTCCCACTAAAGTGTTAATAAAATTAACAATAAAAAAGTATAATGATTTCTCTTCGGATAATTACATGGGTAATTTAACAGCACATTTGGATAAAAACTGAAAGCATTTGTATGATATATAGTTAAACCTCTGTAAATGGTATATAGAAAATCAAAGACTTTCTTATTATTTCTAAAGTACAAAAGAAATCTTTAAAAATGTTAAGTAGTGCCACCTCTTAAAGTAAATTTTTTCTTTCTTTTCTATCTCATACTTTAAACATCACATCAGTTAATATTTCATGTAGAGTTATTGTCAGACAATTCAATAGAAACAACATTTCATATACTTACTAGTCTGAAAGTAAGAAGCATAAAGACAAATGTCTGTTTTCTTCTGTGGCTCATCGTGGGAAAATGGTTGTTGCATAAGAAATTTTGATGCAATATTTTCACCATTAAAAAAACCCTGTATTTGAATGTTTTTGAGTTTTTTGTTTCCAATAGTTAAATTATATATATGACTTTGGAAGAGAAATATGCTACAATGACTTTACAGGCATTCTCTTCTAAAAGGAAGAAGCCACAATTTTAAGTGCAAACTAAATTTCCGTTATTACGGTAACACAGTATTAAATATCGTTGGTACTTTGATGACTTTGTGTACACTGGTCATCAGATGCTATGATTGTACCAAGTGCAGAAATCAAGTTGGTCTGGTAGATGTTCCTTAATTCCTATTTTTGAAAAGGTCTTTCTCTTGCCTTGCATCTTATTTCTGTAACACCAGGTTATTTCTTTGCATTCTAGTCTGTGGGTTTTTTTAGTAAAATTGTTTTATTTGGGGATGTGACTTTTTTCTGTTCTTTCAAATAATTATATTGTTGAAGAAGCATGGTCATAGTTAAATCTGTATAAGGCTAACTTATGCCAATACAGTTTTTTCATGTTTGTAGTGAAAGCATCTCTGTACTGATATGATTGTATCTACTCTGCGCTTTTTTTGTCATTTTAACAATGGCAAATAGGCAAGAATATAATATGGAGTCTGATTCTTCTTGCCTTTATTATTTTCCTTTTCCAAGTCTTTTGGGATTCTGTTGCACTGATTTTTTTTTTTTCCTGGAATCTTCTTTGGTTTGAGAGAAGATGTGGGTGTCTCAGGAATTGAACTGATTTTAGTACATTTCCAAATGGTAATGGGAAAGGAGTAGAATGTGCACATTTTCCTTTTTTTTATTTCCTTTTAAAAATCTGAGTCAATCATCATTGTCCAAGTAAATCCCRAATCAGAGAAGCTTCTCCTGAGTAAAGATTGTGAATTAAACTTTATCTGATTTGCACATCATAGCTTTTACCGTCTTTACATTTTCACTTTACAATAATAAATAGACCTGCAAATAAGGAGTCTTTTAATGTTTGCATTCAAACTGTCTGTTCAACACAGACAGGCTTGTACTCTCTTTACTTGCTGTATGCTGGTGCCATTTAAAAGCACTAACTTTTTTCCAAAGTGATTTTTTTTTTCACAGAGAACCAGAGTAATTAATGTGTTGTCTYTCATTATAAATGGGAACACATAAATACTTTTGGTAACTAGATCATTCAGGGAATTTGTTTCCATGGTCTTTTAGTTCCAAGACTATAAAACTTCTATTTAAATCAATCCAATAAAGATTATATTTAACAGTAGTAAACTCTTGTTATTAAAAATGTGGTTTTGCTGTTCTCATCATATATTGAAATAGTTTAACATAGCCTTTATGGAGCAACTGAGTTTAAGAAGCTGTTATAAGAATATATTTGGATTTTAAACATCAAAATGAGCCTGGATAGAGGGTGATTGTTTACTTTTAATGTCAAGGTCACCCTGCACAATGTTGCTTGCTAAGTAAAGACAAGCTCCAAATCAATCTCTAAAAATTCATGCTCTTGTTCTTGAAGATATTAAGATTTTTAAGAATATAAATTTGAATAGTCTATTAAATCTGATCAGTATCAGTAAACTAGAGGGTGACCTAATAACTATCATTTTAAAGGTTGTCTTCTTTGAAAAAAAAATGCTTGCTTTTACTAATGATTATACATAAACTACTGATATGTGCTATCATGAACTACTGGATGTGCACTATTAGTGTGAGCTAATAGTATCACACTACTATTAGTATCACACTACTATTAGTGTGAACTAAATACTAGAACAGAATGAAATGCAGTCCTGTGGTGTTTGTTAACAAAATTTGCCCTGAAGTGTTTTTATTGTAACTCTGTATTTTCAATATTCTACAAAAAAAGTCTCAACTTCTTATCAATACATGGAGAGAGATGTGTCTACTTTTTATACTCTGTTAAAAAATTCTACTCAATTATGAGTATAATAATATTAACAACTGTCTTTAAGAAGCAAACCACAAAAGATGATGTTGCATTATTTTATGCTTTAATTCTTTAGAGCTGTTAAAGGGAGATATCATGTAGATAAAAAATAGTACTTCATATTAAGTCTTTATTTTCTGTCAGGTATATAGGTTTAAATTATGCTTTAAAATTTTTTCCAAAGTGTATCTTCTCCCTTATTCCTACTCAGCATATGAAGTTGCATGCTAATTGTGCGCAAACTTCAGAATGTAATATAGGAGAGGTCCAATTTGTCAGATTTTCTTTATTTATCCTGATGTTTCCTCTGTCTGTAAGAACTGGTAATGTGTTGAGATACTTTTTTAATATATTTAAGCCACTGTGGCTTCAATAATATTACTATTCAAAAGTTGATATGCATTATCTCTAAGTGTGTGTTTATTTAACAAGAATTTAGTTCTCCAAAATGTCTTTGATGTAAAATAGATGGTTCTAAATTTGAATTATGACTTTCAGTAATATATGAAAGAAGTGACTATACTTTTAAAGGACTTTATAGCATATTAGGAAAAAGAACATTAAAAAACTACAGTCCAGTTATATATTTCCATATATTCACAAAATAGATCAAAAAAGTATGGTGCTGTGTTGTGCAACTTTGCATATTTCCAGAAAATTGTGTTAGTTGCTGGTGCTCTTTTGGTCATGCTCTCAGTGCACGTATGTGGGTATTGAGGTGTCTAGGCAGTAGAGCACTTGTTTGAARTAGCTCCAAAATTACTGATCAGGTGAGCCATTAACAATTTTTGTCCTTCACTATTTTCTTAGTAGGCTCTCACAGTAGCAGTATTTTAGCAGTAATTCTGTGTAAACAGAGAATTAAAATGAACAGCGTGACATGGAAAACGCACAGAAACATAGCAGGAATGTAAGTAATAAATATTTCCAAACATCACTTTATGAACCTGAGGTCTCCCAACCTTGCTTTAGTAATGGGAAAAGATTTGTTGGGAGAGATGTGAGTTCTTGCAATCAGGTATACAGTGTATGTGTAGCAAGCAGAGGAGAGGAGATAGGCCCCAAAATGCCTAGCTAAGGCCCTGGTTGTTCTAACACTCTTTAATGAAACAGAAAGACAATTGTTTTAACAGAAATTCAGAAACGTAGCCTTATGAAAACTTGTTTTTGTCATGCCTCGTGAAAACTCTCTCATTCAGGCTCTCAGTCTTGCTCCAAAGATCTTAGTAAGACCTGTCTTTTGTATTATGTCCAGGAATACTTTACTGAACACCATTACTGACAAAAGGGAGAAACAAGTCCTGGAATATTAGAGTCCATACAGACAAAATCATGCCATTTGCTTCCTTTTTTTGTGAGAAAGGAGATCCTTCTCAGGTGTTTCTCTGCCATACTGGAGCGACTGCAACTCACAGAAAGGTAGTTCTCAAGTAGGCCAGACCGAGATCATAGTCAACACTTTAAGCTCATCTGGAGACCAGAGGCATTCATGATGGTTCCAGAACTTCTGATAAGCATAAACTCTGTTCATTAGGTGAACTGATGCTTGCTGCAACTGAAAATTTTCTGGTTGTTTTATGTTATAGCCACAAGCTGAAATGTGTTCTCCAGCTGTCTCCTTCCACAACCCTCCAATGTTGTTTCAAACATGCAGAAACTCCCTGTTCAGAATAAATCGTACATACACGACTCAGGCTAAAGCCAGGCTCATTTTTTTTGGTCCAGTCCCCATTTCAACTCAACCTTATTTGAAGCATTAACCTATGTTAAACAAARACAAGCGAAAGATGCATGATTGTATGTCATACGTCTTTCAAAGATACATGATCAGTGCCAACAGCAGATGTTCCTTTCCTACTAATAACCTTCTAAAAACTCCATGTGTGCATTGAAGAATAACAGTAACAGAATGGCATTTTATGGGAACCCAGACTTGAGACCTCTCCAGGAAAAGGAGCAATTGCAATTGCTCTCAGACGCTTAAAAACTAAACATGCTCTCAAAGACTCAAGTCTTCCTCAAGGTCTTTCAAGACTTTCTCAAAGAGTAACGTGTAAGATTTATAAAGAACAGTTCTCTTCATTCTTGCCAACATTTGCAAACAGGCAGACAGAGACTCAAACAACTGCGTTGAATGTATGTGACAGACACAGTAATAATTTCATGGACACTTGTTCTATGTGTATCATAGAGTTCTTCAACCTCTATCTGTAGAGCCTTCAAACCAAAATTGTCATAGATCCAGGTTATCTAGGACATTTCAGTATATTGAAGTTTGGCTCAAAGATCATTCTCCAGCATCATGCTCAGAACAGAATGGTTTGATACTAACTGGTCCAAATTAACCAGTTTCAGTCGTTAACTTTCTGAGCAAAAAAGAGTCACTGATAGTCACCTAGCAAAGGGTACTGCTTTTCCCTATTRCCTGTCTTACCAACCAGGAGAGGTAATAGAACGGGTTTGTGTGATTAATTTTTCGGAGTGTCTTCATTATTAGTAAACATTTCTGGTAGAAATCTAGCAGCTTATGAGGTCTTTATTTTCTCAAGACCATGTTTTAGTTTATTTTACAGCAGTGTGAAGGAGTATCTTTAATGCTTTTAGAAATATAAATGTTGTCAGCTTATTTTATTAATGCTTACATCAGTGAGGAATGCATTTCTTCTGCAGGAACTATGCTCATTATACCATGATCATTTAATTCTTTCATCAATTTATTTTAATTGTTTTTGCAAGTGGTTTTCAAGCAACAGAAATAAATCTTATTACTCTTTGTACCTCTAAGAATTATTTTGTTCTTAAACTTCTTCAGAACTCATGTGTGTTCCCTCTGGCCTTGATGAATTGCTAATTTTTTAGTTTTCCAGTTTAAACTCTTCTGACACTATAATCTTTTGATGATACCCACTCTGCTTCATCTACTGAAATGGAGCTTGATGCATTTTTCCTCCTGCAGAATGTAGAATTGCATTATACTACAATCACCATTGCTTGGTTCTCAGCTATTATTAATTTTTGTATCAGCTTCTTGTATTTAATTAGATTAAATTAACAACAGCTTTTCCTTTTATTTGCTCTACAGCATATTCTTCTACAACATAATGCCTGAAAGCGTTGAGACATTGTACTTCCAAACTTTCTACCACTCTGTTATTGGACCATTTTATATGAAAATACCTAAAATCTTTCTAATAACTGTCTTGTTACACTTTATCTCCTTGGACTGTCTCTTTTGTGTATTCATTATCCTTCTTTGTAAATCTGGATTTGGTAGGCTAATTCTAGAAGCATGTGTATTCTTGAAGTTTTGAGTGTCTATCCATAGAGATTTAACAAGAATGATTTTCAGTTTGTGAAATTTGTTAGTCTTATCATACTATATGTTCACCTTTTTGATGTCTGTCCATTTTATGTAGTTTTTAGATGGGAATTTGCTCGCCCATCAGTGAACTATTCCATTATGATTCTGTAATACCTTTTATGTCAAGGCTGTATATTTGGTTTGGGATCTCCCTTTTTTCTTCCCCTGCGTGTATAGATGTTTGTAGAATATGGACAGATGGCTGTTTTGTTTTTCTTTTCTATTTTTATACCACTCCTGAATTTTACATTGCTCACCCTACAGTCCATACTGTTCCTAAATGTATTTTTCTTCTTTTTATAACAGTCTCATTTACAGTGTTTAGGAGAGAACTCTTTCATTTTGTGATGGCCTTTTCAACACTTTTTCTACTGTGTTTTGTTAACTTTGTCAAATTTAGTTTTCTCACTTTAATCTGTCCTTGCTGTGATATGCAGAGTTTTCCTACATGGGGATTAATGAGTGATTAATCTTTTTATTCCATACTAAAACATAATCCTGAAACAGCTTATTCACATACTTAATCTACTGAGTTGTCTCTGTGAATTCAATACAATAACTTGAATTCAACATGTTAAACTAGATTGCGTGTTTGCAGTTCTGGGGCCTGAGAAAGAGACATCTTGTAAGAATTAGCAGTGGTGTTTTTTGACTGTTTGTCTAGTGGTTCTCTGTCTGTGGTCTACAGACAACTGTTGTTCTGCCCCACAGCACATAGTCCGTAGCCTGTCTGTATCAGTATAGTAAAAATACAGGCTACAGTAATTGTTATTAAAATTTGAATAATAGTTTTTATGGGGACCTACTAGTTAATTTGAAGGTACAATAGTCTTTTGATCTATAAAGTAGTATTTAAAGAAGTGATTCCCTATATCTTAAGGAATATATCCTGAAGTGCTTTGTTTTCATCTGAAGTAAATATTTTGTTGAATTTTTTTTTTTAATATGAAAACATTTAATAGTAAACATTTACTCTTTTGGTCAGTGTATCAGCTATTGTTTTGAAACTCCAATTATTAGAACAAGTGAAAAATGGAGCTTAAACAACATATTAGTTTCTCCTGCTGGTTTAGGAATTGGCAAAGTCATGGTTTCACAAAGATGATATCAAATATTCCTGTGGCTAATGTAATAAAAGAATTTAAATGAGTTTTTCCTTCTGTATTCTGGAATAAGGGAAAAAGGGATGATGACTTGAGGATCATTTTTCTTTTGCTTAAAATACTGTTCTCATAGTTTATTAAAATGATAAATAATAAGACTGAAATGTAAAACAAGCTTTGGTATAACTGATTTAATTTTAAAAGAGCTGGGAAGTTATAGGGAGTGTGTGCTCTGTGAACTGAGTATTTTTTTCTTTAATGACATTTTCTCAGCATCCGATAATAACATAAAAATAAAGCTTTTAGATCTTTTGGAGCAGACTTGTCAAGTTCTCAGTGGCATCTTTTAATTGTGAAAACTAAAGGTATGCTTTAAGTCTCCTGCATTAAGCATCTGTATCAAGGTCTCTGCATGCTTATTTTTCTCTGTAGTTTTAGATGTGTGGGAGCATTTATTCAGTGTCCTTTTTATATTCAAAATGAGCCAGCTTCTGTCTCAAAAGTGTCTTATTGTCATGATGTCACTGCATCTCAAGATTTGTGACCTTTTGCTCCATATGGATTCATGGAAGACCATGTTGTGTTTTTGCAGACTAGATTGCTTTTGTCCCCCCGCTAGGGGGTATCAAAGCCTTTTGGACTAAAGTTTTACATACTGGTAGGTTTGGAAATAAATAAATAAATAAATACATGAAATAAAAATAATATTCTAAAAGTACTCAACAAAAACTAAAAGTACCCAACAAAGAAACAAATATGAAGTTTATATATAATAGGGACCGCCAGATGTCKCAAAGGCATCATTGATGAAGCATTTTTTTATCAAAAATGTGGCACTTATATGAGGAATAGTAGTATTGTGTTTGAGAGTTGCAGAGGCCATAACAGGTCAGTGAAATGTCCTTCAAACATTTGATTTTTACTTTCGAGAACAGGCCACGGTGAAAAGATAACCACATATCTGACATTGACGTTACTACCATTTAGACAACCGATGCAATTGCCTTAGTCAGTGGGATCAATCAGACCTTTATTACTTTGAAAACCACATAAAAGATTGTTTTGTTTTTTCATTGAAAATAAAGGTTTTGAACTTCATCAGATCACAAACTTCTAAATGTAAAATTATTATAATGCATATATAAAAAGTTTTATTTTCTCCTTGCTCCTTTAAAAGTTGAATGCTATAGAAAACATTAAAAAGCATAACAAGTAGTCTTGAAAGAATTTGAGCTGAGTTGAACAGTATGCATAAATTGGCAGTTTAACAAGCAGAACTTGGAAACAAGCATTTGATGATTGATTTTTTATTGAGACAGAATGAGAATGATAGTGGATAAAGCGATTTTCCTTATTGAGAGAAAATATAGTGTTTTTCAACATGTCTTCAGTATGAATGGAAGCCCTGTCAAAAAAACTGAGCAACACATAATATCTTTTAAAAGGTAAATTAACATAAGTATATCACTTAGTTTATGGATCAAATTTTACACTTGTCAGTTTTATTCATAATGTCATAAAGTTTATATTATAAAGATAGTGTTATTACCTTTGTTATGTCCTGGAAAAGCCTAATATTAACTGAGTTCATTGTAGAATTTAAAGTATATTCAGCTGAAGAAATGCCAGTGCAGAAAATTAAGTCCAAAATACATATTCATGTGCAGATCTTAGTCAAATCCCTAGTAATTTTAAGTACTTGAAATACATTATTCAACAAGTAACCTGCTGTATGTTTGTGTTTAATGGGCTCTGCTTGAGTATACGGAAGCTGTCAAGATAAAACATGGAACATGCATCATTCTAATTCAATTATGATTCTTCTTAAAAAATAAAATAAAATAAATGTTTGTCTGTGTGTGTATGTGTTGTACCTCGAAATTTGCAATCTTTATTGCTAAGTTTGGATTTGAATTTGTTTTGTATGATTCTTGTTAATCTCTCTGTTCCTCGGGTATATATATGCCACATACATACACATGCAACATATATTTATGTGTATATTCTGTTTATTCAAATGTTGAAGGTGTTCAAAATGTTAATTGAATTTACACTGAATGTGTATATGTATGCCTACATCCCTTTCTGCTTCCCCATGTTATACATCTAGATTCATGATATAGTTACACATATATGTATATGCATAAGTGTTATTAGAAATGTTAAATAGGATCTGGACTTTTCTCTAACTTGAAGTAAAATGCTTGTTGACAACTGATGTATGGGAGCAAATGCGCCTTTATCTCTAATTATGATTTCCTTGACATTTGTCTTTTATAATTGTGAGGTCATTTGAGTTCTTAACTTAATAGGCAGGGCACAGTTGCATAATACTCCACAGACACCATATTGTTTAACTCCATCTTCGAATTCCTTGCATTACGACTGGGAGAGGAGTTGGTCTGAGGGTTTTAAATGGGGATAATTTATATATGTGTGTGTTTGTGTACTGTGCTTATGAGTAACATACATAAGGAATGCTTTTGTGTTGTGTTCTAAGACTTTATGTATATTTAACCTTTAATTTAACTAGCAAGTTGTAAGATTTCCATAAAATATAGATGAGCTTTGAACTCACTGAATGTTATTGGTGTAGCACAATCAATCATTTCTAAAGGTTAATGGTGTTAAAAACAATGAGAACATATGTCTTATTTTTGATACTGTTATATTAGTAAAATTATTTAACATAGATAAGGAATTTGTATCCTCTCCTTTGTGTTAAATCAGGATTTACAGTTTTTGAATATCAGATTATAGGTTTTATTATCAAAGTTGAAGGGAGAAAAAGACAAATAAGTATTTATATAAACTTTTTTTTACTAGGAATAAGATAATTGATGATATGGAAGCCATGGCATCTTTCAGGAGCTAAGTAAATCTGAAATGTATTACAGTTTTTTGAAATGTTTCTACTTTTTCTCCATCCTGTTCTGCTATCTTTTAATAAAATATTACTTATATAGGTGTTATCCTAATTACATCATAGGCACAATTCCTCAATGAAATAAAAAGTCAATATTTGAATGACAGTGGTGGAGGGGCATAGGATTTCAAATGGTAAAAACCTGCTGTGGTAACAAAGACTGAATCAATCCCTATGTTGCATAGCTTCCTGATCATATCTTTAAGCCTGATAGTAACAAAGAATATTTATTTGTTGCCAAGCTATTGGAGGATTTATTTCTGAACTCAAATCCCAATTATCAAGAAAATTGCATCCTCTTTATCTCACAGAAGGGTTTACTGCACCATAGCATATTTGGTTATTTGGTACTATAATATTGTTACCTTGCTTGAAACACATGGTCTCTCTTGATATACAAGAAAAAAACTGAATCCATTTCAATAAATTAATAGGGATGAGAATCCCAATCCATCGTTCTTTTCAGAGGTTCGCATACATTGTAATGAAATGCATTAGGAGTTTTCTTCACTTGAAATCCAAATGAGACCCATTTTGGCTCACACCCTTGACAGTCTCTTTTATAAGCACTGCTGTCTCCTGTTCATGTGTGGGCTTAGTAAAATGCTTCCTTTGTAAGATGCACAGAGACAATATAATGCCATGAAAGACGAAGGTGTCAAAACACAAAGTTAGAGGCAATCTAATCAATGCCTCCTGATTTAGCCTTTGAAGGCTCTCTTCATTAAAACTCTTTAATTGTGAGGCTTATCTTGAGGTAGAGCTGTTACTTAATATTTTTCAATGTCATTCTTTGGACAGTCATTTGTACCTTTTAAACGTAATTTCAATATTCATTGTTTAGTAAATTGGATGCCTTGTTAGCAGTAGTGGTGGTATGAATGACTTGCATTCAAGTGATTGAAGGTAATAGTGTATAAATGCTTGGTTCTCTCCCCCCAAAGTTTAATGTGTTTTATTTCTATGTATGTCATTATAAAATATATGTTTTTCATTATGAGCCTTTTTATTTTTATGTATAGGATTGTAGGTTAGACTATTTAAAAACTATGAATAAAAAATGAACCCTATCTGATTTTTTTTAACAATTTTTAAAATTTTCATATTCAGCTTAAGCATTGTGAGTTCTATGTAAGTGGTGAAAAATGCGATCTCAGATTACATTATTCTTCTAAATAAATTCCGAAAAGATGTGAGATAAAAAAAAATAGCACATAGACTTTTCTTCACAAATGTTCATAAAGTTTGTAGTGGTTGCTGGAAAGCAACTTCTTGAAAGCAGTGGAAAACAAAGCGTGTCTGAAAGCACATAATTTGGAAAGTGCTTTTAAAAGAAATACTTATTTTCTATCTGAAAACTGCCAACATAAAAATAAGTGAAAGCCTACAATACAACTCATCTTCTTTTGTTCATGAGCTAGATATATATTTTTTTAAAGATAATATATATACTGTGGTGAATTGTACTGTAGGACCACATGTATATGCATGTATGTGATATCAGTAAATGTATTTCTGTATTACAGTATCTGTTCATAGTCTTATTAAAAATTTGAAAGATTTACTGGAAAATAAACATTGCATATTTTTATAATCTCCCATAAAACCCAGATCTATTTCATCCCCTTGAAATATCTGGAAAGCTAAAGCCATCTGATGTCCCCAGTATAATTGTTAACAATAAAAAATAGTATAAACATGTAGAAAAACAAAAAGATGAAGGCTATAGAATTTATTGCAGAAATCCTTGAAAATGAAATAAGAATTGAAGCAACTTTGACCTGATTTTTTTAAATGACTAGTGTGGTGAGTACAGCTGCTCTAGCTTAGTAATTATTTGTGTTAGGTTGTTTTTGAGTCCCATATGTATAGGAGCTCCAGGCCCAACTACCTCATTTGCTGGCACACAAACAGATTCTTCCAGGTGCTGAAAATTAAATTTTAATATATTATTTAAATATTAAGAGAATTACAGTTTCAGTAATTTTACTGCTACAGCTGGAGTGCAAAGTGTGGCTCTACGCTATAGATGTTGTTGCATAGTCTACCAGAAAGAAAATTCACATTGGTTTTAAATACTTTGAAGAAAGTAAATGTTTGATGTCATATTAAAAATATTTGATATACAGTGTTTTTTAAAAATATTGTGTGGATCTTGGCCTGTTTTTAGAATAAGATTTTAAAATCTTAAATTGCAGTTTATATGAATTTGCATTATAAAATAGATACAAGTTTAAAAAATAGTAAAGGAAAACCTAGTTACCATTGTGCTGAGGGCTTGAGTAAGGCAACAGTTCCAGAATGCTGTTAAGCAGATGGTAAACCTAAAACATGTATTTAATTACCTTAATATCAACTTAATATATTTTCTGGATTAAAGTTCAGGCATGTAACTTTAGTGCATTTAATCGCATGCGTAAGCACTTTGCTGAATTGGAGATATGAGCCCTTTCTCAGGTTTTAAAAAGAATGCTTGGAGCCGGTTGTCTACCTTACAACAAAGTTTTACCCTGAAAAATATTAGAAAGGCTATCATAAAAGGGTTAAGTTTTAGGTAAGCTGTAAGAAGGCATAATTGCACTAGTTGACAATACTATACACTTAAATATATTTTTAATTACAAGATTTTTCTTTGATGCCCATGCCTTCCTATCATTTTGGTGTACTTTTAACTATTCTTGGAATGATCAACAACATCCAAGTGCAAATATGTATTAAGCACACTTGGAATCTACTTCTGAGGTTTTTTCCTGTTTTAAAAAATTAATATAACTGAATGTAAATCATGTCCTGGTAACACTGCTATTCTACCTAGATTGGCAGTTAACAGGCCAGTCATCTAAGAGTGATATCCCATGTAGTTCTCTAGTCTTCCAACAAATATTGCAATCCAGAATCTTTATACTGTGACATTAAAGAATTAATTAATTTATTGAGTTTTCACTGTGCATCAGTGGAAATCAGTGGCTCACTGGAATTACTTCAGTACGGCACAACGCTCAGTTTTACCTGGTGAACTTTATTTATACTGTTTAAAATCTATCCTTTTTAAAAGGACCTTAAGCAGGACTGTGTTGTCAGCAATCTGCACTCAAAGCATCATTTAATGTCATTCCTTACTGTCTGAATTTGAAAGGTTGTTTAGGTGAAATTAATTCAGGTATGGATTTAAATTCTCCACTTGTAAAGGGAAGGGTTCTCCCTTTGTAAAGGGAAATTCTTCCCATTTGTTTTGATTATAGTACTGAACATTGATTGGGATTCATTTTAATAGTGAATGGATTCTATTGTGTCAAAATCATCACCCTGGCTCTTGTCCGTAGTCTGTCTCACTAAATCCATTGATCTCTGGATTAGATGATTTTTCTGAAGATAGGAAATAGGCTGTCTAGTCTTAGTGCAAAGTCTTGTTTAAGGCAAAAGTTATAGCAACTTCTAAAACACATTCTAATCCTCACAAAACATCTTTGGAAAAAAGTAAATTGCAGAGCTTTTATCTTAATTATGGAGTTGTGTTTCACGATGAATAGTTCACAGTTCCTATTACAGTAATATCTTCTATTTTTAATAGTTATGGAAATTCTTCAGCTGGAAAGTTCAAGATGGATCTGATTTAAAACAAAACACCAATATAAAATTAAAGAAAAGTCCAGAAAACAGAATCATCACCACATGTCCTGTAATCTTATGCTATCTATAAATCTAAATTTCTCTATCTATCCAGAGCCTTACATTTTTCTTCAAAACCTCCCATCTGTTTTTGTTTTAACTTTTACCATGATTTAAATATTTTTAATATTTGCTAAATGAAAAAATGTATTTTTGGTTTATGAATAATTAAGCGTCCATGTTTCCTGTAGATTGCACATTGATTTGTTTTGATATAGGATCAGTTTAAAGGTTTCTAATCTTCCATTGTATTTGAAATATAATGAACTATTGCTGTTAATATTTAGCATAAAGTATTTTTGAACAGTTCTTTTGACTGCTGTAAGGGATGTCTTCCCCTACTGATTCATTTTCTTGAAAAGGAGGAGTATGTGATTCAGACTTACAAAATATATAAGCAAGCTTATTTTCATGAAATAAATTATGATCTCATGTTCCTATTCAGATCCTGTCTCTTATGTGCTAGTAATGTTGCTGTTAGACTCTGTACCATGACAAGATAAATTTACCTGCTTTTCAAAATTGCATTGTTACAGACTGTGCTAGTGGGTTTATAGCAAAGCTCAGGGGGATGTGGACCCCTTTGCGTTACATGGTGGAATGTGTCTGCTCCTAGTCTGGTGGCAGGGAAGTTCTCACTTGCCTGCACAACTCTCCAATCTACATCAAGGCTGCATCTAGCCCTGGTGATGGGCTCTGATCATTATACAGTCAGATGGGTGTACCCTGCAATTTGATGAACCTTACTAATAAAGATAAAATAAATTACATTTTCTCTTCCACACTGTTAAGTATTATTAAAGTTTACATTGACCAGAAATTAGTTGTCTTATTGGGTTCGTTCTTGTAAGTGTTGCTTTGAAAGATAGTCACGTCACTGATTGCTTCATGCTGCTTGATGTTTTGCGAAATATTTCTGTTTGTTGATATAAAGCAATGTCTATTTAATTAAAAATACAGAACCTGTAATTCAATGCTATCAACAGACTATATAAAAAAATATAGAAATAAAAAGATGAAATTCACTATGCTTGAACGCATAACACTAGAGATTGTAAAGCAAGCACCACTTTATTAAATTAAAACAAAGTGATTTATAAATGTCACTTATGTCTTTTCTTAAGACAATAAAATAAAAAAAATAGCTGCATTAGGAATCTGTTTTGAGAACTGGAAATAAATTATCAAGGACAATTCCAGAGCCTAATTTTTATAATTTCACCGCTAGAAGACAATGAACTGCTAAAGCGGAAACCTCTGTTCCTAAATGAACTTTTACAATGGTGTGGGACTTTTTTTTTCATTTGATTTAATAGGAGATATTGCTGAACTGAAAACATGAGTCTAATGAACACAATAACAGCATTTCCCTGATTTCAATAAGGCCAGGATTTCATCTTGAGTGACAAAGTATGATTGAATTTTTACATTTAAAGTATGATGAAAATTGTATTTAAAACTATAGTGGGCATTTATAATATATTAAATTCTTTACCTGAATAAGCAGAATAGTTCTTTACATGAAAACAGGCAGAAGATGGGAAAGTGACATTTAAGAAAATATATAAATTATTTTCTTTTGCTTGCTTTCATGCATCACTAAATAGCATCTTGGGATCACAAATCCGTACTTAAGAATCCAACTTAATATAGTGGAAGAGGTTTCCTAAGTTTGTGTTCACCACGTTGTGATGTGTTCTGTGTGATTACAACCGTAGACTTCTTAAAACTCTCTCCCCCCTAATGAAGACTGCAGATATACTGTAGATTCAAGGGAAGTACTTAAATATAACCTCATTTCCCAGGGAATTCTTGAATTTTAACATGTAACTGAGTGCTAAGGTATAGGGGATTGACCCCTCACGATTGAACAAGTCTAATTGGAAGTAGCATAGAAGATGATAATATCAGTGGATTTCAATGTAGTGTAATTATATGTTGAAGCAGAACCCTTGAAACTCTATTACTGCACGTTGACAGGCAGTATCTTAAAAGCCAAAGTCAGGAAGCTAATTTCCAGGGAAAATAATAGCAGCAGATTAATGCAAAATATGTATTTTAATTACAAATCATCATAGCCTAATCATCTGTTTCTTTCTTGTCTTTTCTTTTTTTTCTGTTAGGTATTTTCTTTTCATTGTTTCCTTGTACTTCAAATGATAGCTTAAGAACTAAAATCCTGGCATTCTGAGATTGTAAGGGCCTACAAAACTTACGCTCAACATCTCTCCTTTTTTCGTGCTCAGTAATTAAAAATGGCTATGGGCATTTTTCATCCTTTGAGATTTACCAACTGCTATAGCATTTGTAGAAGGATTTCTTCACCTGCTTTTATATGGAATAACCAAATATCTGAGCAGCGTGAAGTATTTTAAAAAAAAAAAGGTATACCTCTAGGCTTCTCATCTTCAGCACATAGGAGGCTCCATCACTATTCCACCATTCTATTAATTTTGAAATCCTAAGAACAAAAGTCATTAATAAGTCTTTTGTAATGGATAAAAAAGAGAGATTCCTTTTTAGCATTTTTATGTCATCATGCCAGGCCTAGAAAATTAGCCTAATTTATTATTTAAAACACTGGTGGGATTCCTAATTGCATTCATCATTAGATATGACACGTTTAGAATCGAGAACCATATCCAGTGAGAATTTTCCGGTTTGAATTTTGAAATAAAAATATTTTTCAAGAGATCCCTAGCTATTGCTTGTTACCGTGGCAACAGTGCTATTTGCCTGAGAGCTCTGCCCGCTGCCAATGAGCGAGCGAGCGAGCAGCGTCAACTAAACATATGAATACATCAAAGACAAATTCATATGCTCAATCTGATCAGCTCAATTAATGTAAGAACAGAAGCTGAAGGGGGTTAAAAGAGGGCATCCATTCAGGATAGATGAAGCCCCTTTTAGCAGAATATATATGCCGGCCTTTTGGGGGAGGAATTTAGCACACTGTCAAAAACATTATCAGAAAAGGAAAGTACTAGGCCTCCTACACCTAACAGATATGAAGCTGTCAGACAAAGAATAGCACTATTCATTAAATGACACTTATTTTCTCCCACTTTACAAGAATACAGTGAACAAAACAAGCAGGGGAGCAGCTGAGAGAGACACTTTTTTCTTTTCCTGGTGATGACAGACATGCAGCAATTATGGTGATAACTAAGGAATACTAAACAAGAAGCCAGGCTCCATTCTGTTTATCACCTAAAATTTTATGTTACTAAATTTGCATGCAACTCTTGTTTTGTTTTATTATTTATGTCTAGGACAAATTAGATCCTTTTGTTTTTAACATGGTGCTTTCAGTTTGGTGAAGAGTGCCTCTAAACTATACACATTTGCTCGTTTTTCTTGTTAAATGGCCATATCAAGTTGAAGTGCTTTTGAAGTAAGAGACTTTTAAAGCACAACAAAACTGCTGTTACCAGTGGGGGGAAGAAAGAACATTAGTGTAATGGCGGTATTGTATATTACTTTTGCTGTACATAACTTAAAAGATACATCATGAAAAGTACAATTAATTCCTACCTTGCCTTTCAGAATACGGTACTCAGAACATGGTAAGACTTTATTATTTATCTTTATTCTTATTATCAGTGCAGTCATAGAAAGTTTGTAGACATTCTGTAAGTTTGTTTTATAGCAGGTAAAAGTGAGAGGGAGGTCCCACAAGGTTACTGGCTTTTACGAATCTTGTACTTAAACCATGATGATCTGATTTAAGGCCTATTATCAATCGCCTGCTACTTTTATCTGCATGATCATGGCCTGATTGATACTGACTTCGTAGCCATGTACTCCATAATATGCTGTCAGGGAATGCTGACAGCCGCAATGGAAGAACAATAAATGTGGGGCAGCAGTAATGTAAAGGTCCAGCCAGGCTGTATGAAAACTGATGGCTAAGATATTGGCTCCTATGTTACCATATATATCGGTCCCTTTGAGAATTTAGTTGGCGAGTGAATTAAAATGGTCTCCTGATACGTGGGGGGGGGGGCGGCAGGGAGGAGGAGATCTTCACYGAGAAAACCTGCAGATTGCGAAAACCTTGCATTACCCTCTATGTATAGACATAAAATTACTTTAAAAAAATCAAGAGATGTTGCTCCAAAAAGAGATGCAGAAAGATTACTGTACGGGACATATGTATATATGCGTGTGTGTGTGTGTATGTGTGTGTATACTGGTAAGCAGAAGTACATAATGTGACTAAATGTAGTATGACAGTTTAAACTTTCTCACAGGACATCTTTTTTAATACTCTGGCTAAGTTTTTAAAGGAACCTTTTGTTTTCCAGTTATTGTTACATGGTTCAATTATAATGAAGCAAGGAATTTGCAGTTGGCAATGTAATTAAATTCAAAAACCGTAATCTTACAACTTTTATTCAAAGACAACTTATAATGAGTTGAGCTGGTCCTTGATTTTGGCTAGAGCCTGTGACATACTGAATTCAGTGCTTTCTGTTTCACATTGTAAAAGTATGTAGATGTATGTCCACTGCTAAACTAAGGAAACTAGTAAAACAAAAATAAAGCAACAAATATCTACATTCATAATATAATATTATGTTCCTATGCGTTTAGTTTATAGTATTTTTGAGATGTTAATGACTTCAAGAAATTGCAGGCCTATGCAATAGACTATCTGTGTTTTAAAGAAACTAGAAAAGTATGTTTTCTTGCATTCTCTGCTCTTCCTACCAAATAAATAAATAACCCACAGGGGTAAAAATAGAATTTTACAAGTACTTGCCATTTTRTTAATTATTTTATTGTTTAAGAATACACACATTAACACTGAGGCCTATGTTAAGTTTCAATCCCAGTTTTATGAAAGATAAAAAATAGATTCCTTGCCTCAAAGAGATGACAGTCTGTGTTATAATTAGGTATTATGGTAAGGAATGTGTAAGAGAACAATAGTCCTTTAGAAATATACTTAGTTATTTTAATATCTTTTCACTGTAGTTGGGCTCAAAATAGCATCTTTTTCATCAAAACTAAAAATTAAAATATAAGTTTATAGTTTCGTATTGCAATTGCTAATAAATCTGTCTGTCTTTGAAAAAAACAAAACCAAAACCAAAAAAAGCCTTGCTCACATGCTGTAATTAAAATCTGCCATTATCTTGATACAATATGTTGAATGGTCATTCCTTTTACTTTTATTAAGATCTAAGGCCTTTCTACATGAGGCAATTCAAGTGCAATAAACTCAGAGGTGAATTCACAGAGCGCTGGCTAACTCCACACTAACTCCTTCGGTGAACACTTTTAGTTTGCAAAAACTGCTGTTTGTTTGCTCTAGCAATCTTGCACTTAGTACGTGTTGATGACAATGTGCACGTTTGATGTTAGTGCGGCATAGTTAGTATGCTATTATCAAAGTCCTGAGTTCATGATACACAGCTTTTTAATGTAGAGACAGTCATAGTTTGGGACTTTTTGGAGATTCTCCTTGTAAACATTGTAAAGCATAGGACTTACAGTATATTGATATATAATGTTTAGACACTCCTGAAGAAATGCAAAGATACTCAATATGACAGTGTACAAGAAGTTCAAAGGAAAGCTAAAGTGTAAAGTATTTCCAAGACTACCTGCAAACATGTAATCTGCTGATCAATGAAACCATAAGGCCAATTCCCTCCATCCTTAATCATGAAATTGGGTTCTTTGTCTTTAGTGTGATTAGTTGAATAAGGAAGGCAAATGAAATAATTTGATTTAAATGCTGCAGTGGTGGTCTTTCTTGTACATTGGGATAATCAGTATGCAGCAGTCAAGTTTCAAAAACAATAAGCTGCTTTTACATTACTGTCATCTGGAAAAGTGTATGCTCCTACTAACTGTTTCCCTTTCCATAGCTATGGCTTCAAGTGTCTGAACTTGAAAATTTTAAAAATTATTTGAAAAGGAGAAAATCAGTTCCAGCCCAATACCTTGCACAATATGCCAGGAATCAGCCTGAAGCAAATTTTAACATTCACATTATAACCCTCTGAAAGTAGGGATGTATAATGGGAACACTGACAGACCCTGAATGACACTTACGTTGACAGACAGTAGCACCACTAGGCACCCATAATTAGATCTTTTGTGTGCTTGCAGTTAGCTAAAAAATGCTCCCTAGTTTATTAGAAAAACTATTTCAAAAATTTATCACCAAAAGGTAAGTTGAGTACTGATAATGGAAATAAAAAGGAATGTGAAAATAATGTTCTTAGTTTTGAATTCATTATGATGACATCTATTATGGTTTTGTTTAAAGATACCCGGTTGACTAAATGTTTCATTCTAAGATAGCCATCTGACACAACTTATCAATATAATGAATTTACCTTTTGGAAACATGGACTTTAATTTTTTCGTGCATAGATGATATTCAGTATAAGTTATGGATTTTATTACATACTGTACCAAATGGTTAGTTTACTAAGATACATGTGTATATCTTTTGCATAAGTAGAGTTATGATAGTTTTGACTTTGAATTCCTCAATATTTTCAAGTTTGCGCATAAACAAAATACATGTAAGCAAAACTATGAGCTACGGTATTTTATATGTAGTGGTTGCACTATGAATCAGTAATGCTGTTGCATTCTTAAAACTAAGAAAGCTTCTATAACATATTTATTAATGTTAATACTTTTGTTCTAAAAGAAAAATTCAGACAGTGACCATCTACATTTGGATAGGAGCAAGAAAACAGTTTTTCTGTTTTTCTGTTTACCCATTTTTTTTTTATAGTATTGAATATAATAAAGAGAAGCCAAATGTTAACTGAAAATCACAGGTCAAAGCAGAAGGTAGTATGTTGTATACAAGAAACTACGTAAATATTTTGTTTTGTAGGATGATCAAAATTAATAGTAGGCCAAGAAAATAGTTTTTTGCATTTAAGATGTAATGACATAAACTTATTGCACACTGGAGGTCACCCTTGCTACTCCAAATTTTTTTGTATTTTTGTAAAAAAAAAAAAAAAAAAAGAAAGAACCTGTGTATCTTTTAATATGCATACTGAGCTTTTTATAATACTTCAAGCAGTAAACCAAATCTCTATGTTTAGGACTGTGTAAACACCTTAATTAGTTAACCAGTATACAGTATAAGTAAAGACCTTTGAAAAAAGTTTCCCAAGTGTGTGTTTACCTAAAGTCCCAAGAGGATTCTATAGCCTGCATTGAAACCTCTGCTACTGGTAACTGCTTTTATCACTGTCCAGGGAAGTTAGTTTAAAGCTAGTATTGGTACGTTTAGCTAAATTGCCATTACTTTGCTGGATTACAATGAAGACCCTCCCATAGTTGTGTAGAAGTATTAAATTATCATCAAAATATCTGTTAGGTCCTTAGATAGCTATAATTAAATGGTTTATTCAGTCAATAAGCAACTTGCAAGTTTTACTGTTGATTAGCATAAGAACAGAGCTGTAATGTCTTGAGAAAGTCTGTCCACTGTAGCCCTAGGAGCCTCAAAGGCTAAGTTTGAAATGAAATCAATATCTTTATACTTTCGGTGTTTTCCATGTCAGAAATCCTTCTCATGTATCAGGAGAAAAATAGTATGTTCTCTTGCTCATCAAGATCTCAGACTGAGAACCTGCATTCTACAACAGATTAAAAAAAAAAAAAAAAAGCAAAATATTCTCCTCAGCAGTCATATGAGTGACAGGTTTATCATTCACAGAAAAATCTAAAACCACAGAGAGTCCAGCTTACTCATTTCTAATAAATCTAATACAAATATTTACTACTGTAACACTGTGTAGTACCTTCCGTTAGAGGAGATACTACAGTTAATGAGTAAAAATTGACAAAGCCCTGTAAAACTTTGTCAAGTGCTTTGGTCCTGTGTGGCAAGTATTTTCAGTCTAGACAGTGGGAGACAGAAATTCAGGCTAATACAAAGGCAGATTCCTTCATGATCAGACTGTGAAACCTATTAGCTAAAAGTATATATAGAAGGACATACAAAAATCTGCTACATTGGCCAGAGCTAATTAGAGAATGAATATGCCATTGTGCCCAGGAAATTTGTGTCTGGCCATATAAAGACTGGAGCTGCTTTGCTGAATTAGATCTCCAGTTCATTGGTACCACTATCTTGTCTCTAACAGTATCTCATTCCAGTGACTTCAGAGGAAGCTGTGATAAATTTCATGATAAACCAGTACTAACTGTGCTTTAACTATTGTAAGGTTCAGGATTATGACCTAGGTTTTGAAACTTATTGGACAGTACTCTTGACCAGCAGCAACTGAGTTTATTCAGGGAGCCATCTGTGACTCTCAAAGTTCTGCATTTTGATACTTAAAATTAATTGTGTTGGGAAAAAATGTTTGTCGTAATAAAAAACATATTGGAAAATATATTGCTAATATACCGGAAAATGTATTTTACTGGAAAATCTTGTGATTTTTAAACAGAAGTGTCTGAATCAGTCTTGGCATCTCTGTTAGGAAGTAGAAACACAGTTTCCCTGCATTCCCCTAAACGTCGGTATAGGTTGGAAGCACTCAGGGAAGTAGCTGTTTGTTCCCTACTCTAGAGATTTAGCAGCTTCCCCAATGCCTATTACATAGTTGCTATGAGTATTGTGTAGCATCATTCCTTGCCAGGGTTTTAGAGTCTCAGAGAGCAGATTATAATCTTTACTGACTTCTCGAGCCTCTGGGAAGGCTAGCCAAGAAAAAATATTCGCTTCTCCCATCCATACTCATGCAAAGTCTTTTCTGTTGTTTTTCAGAAGCAGCAGAAAGCTAGTATTCTACCTGTAGCACCAGTCAGTATTCTCTAGACCGCAATCCAAATTTTAAAAAATACTTGCCCACAAAGAACTAACAGTGTAAACAAAGCATGCCTTATAAATTAATCTACAATAAAGGCAGTCATTTTTCTTTCCTAGCACATGTTAGCTCAGGATCCTGTGGACTTTCCAGCTGGAGATGTTTAATCACTTGACACCTGTCATCCAGACTTTTCATGCTGCTCTACATGATGCTTCCACTTTGCAATATACTCTGTGTAAAGGGATGTATCCCAGTTGTATGCTCTTCTGTAACGTGAGGTGAATCCGAGCTGGGGTCTTACTAGTCACTTCTATTGGGAAGGCCAAGTAGAGAGAAATAGGCTAAAATAAGTAGTTCAAAATAGACCCAGGTATTGATTTGCTCTTATTTAAAATAGCTGGAGCCATTACTTCAAACCACACTGCCTAAAGATATATGTAGGAATGCGGAACATAAAGTGTTATTTCCTCATGAATCAGATAATTATTTTTGCCTTAATGATTAACCTCAGTTATCCATTTCCTTCTGCTATGTATTTCAAACTGTATTTCATATATCATTTGCCAAAATGCAATTGTGATAGGTCATACTATTTTTCAAAGTTTCTAATATGATTATTTGAAAGTTTGAATTGTTTTTTCTCATCAAAATGTTTTTCCTCTACCAAATTCAGATAGTGTTTTACTACTTAGCTTCATGTTGATGCTTACAGGTAGCAGTGCTGCTACCCAAAAGAATCTGGTTTGTGTATTAGTAGCAAATCTGCACCCCTACCGAGAAATGAGCTCCAAGGCCCATCTGTGCCTAAGGAATCCTGGAGTCACTGGCATCCAGGGGGGTAGAAGCCTTCATTGCTGGACAGGACCCTGACAGAATAGTTTGAATAAACTAAGGAAAAAGGTGTGACCAGCCCCCCTCGATACACTTAGCCAGAAACTGGAGTTGTAGTAGAGACTTAACAAACATTCAGTAAAATTACTTTCTCTATTTAATTATCTGTAACTGTCAAAATACAAGCAGTGTAAACAAAATATTTTTGTCTTTTTTTTTCATGCTGCTAGCTCACCATAACTCGCAGTTAGTCTTCAGTAAAATATGAATTTTTTGGAGGATAAATTTGGTTCTGATTTGTAGCTGATGTGTTACTGTAAAATACTGTAAGCGTGGTCATGCTAACAAGGTAAAATTTTACCATGAATTAATTCTGTTGGCACGGTACAATAAAGTCACAATTCTGAAAGAGGCCTGTAAATGTTATGTAATATTATCATAGTCAATTAGTAAAAGATGCCTTTCCTGTGGCTTCAGCTGAGCAGATAATGAAGAGGTGGAAGATGGGAGGATAATGTCATTGATTGAGAAATAGAAATGCACTCCTTCCCACCAGCTCCCCCAACAAGGCCTTTTTTTTTTAAATATATATATTCTGGCAGCAAGCCAACATGAGAAAGTCAGGCATTCCACCTGCCAATTAAAGCAGTCCACTCCATTTCCTTGCCAAAATGAAGTAGTGGCCCAGTAACTGTACTCACAGTTCAAATTGTTTCTTCCAGAAGACTTCAAAAGAGTACTTACCTATTGAGAATAATTTTTTTTCTTGACTTAAAGAACCAACAATCAAAAAAACATAAAAGAACTTGTTCTGAGGTTGAGATTACATAATATCTGTAGAAACATAATAGTGCAGTGGATGAATTTAAATAAACCAGTAATATTTTTTTAATCTGTAATTTCTTAAAAGCTGGATATGCATTAAAATCACTGAATCACACCTAAAAAACAAAATTAAATATGTGAAAATTTGCTAAATAAGCTGTATTGAAGACATACAGTTAAACTTTATTCTCACTCACAAAGGGACAACAGATCTACATAATTAGTAACAATTAGAGAAGTAAGTGGAAGAATGAATAGTATACCCGTAGTACTGGAAAATAAATTACTGAATTTAGTTGTAACTTTCTAGAAATAATGAAAAGACAGCAATTTTTGTGTTCCTTGATAATGTGATCTCTCATCTTAAGATAATTATCATGATAATTAGAAGAAATGAGAACTTAAAGGGATACGTTTCTTACAGTACATGGCATTTTGGGATGCAACGCACATTAAAGACACTGATGACATCAAGTCCATGCATTTAGTCATTCTGAATTCTCCCTTCATACTAAGAAGAAAGATCCTTAGTCAATATTTGACTTATTTCCAGTCTCAATAATCCACAGCTTAAACGATATTTTCCTCGGTGATAAAGTCAGTCATTATTCAAAAGTGCAAATGTTCATGTAGGTAGACATTAGCTTCCTTACAATAGAAGGGACCTAATCAATGAATTTATGAAGGGAGAAACTTTTTTATGAAGGGAGAAATATTTTAGGTCTTCAAAGAAGCATTTTTTTCATTCCATCAGTGGCTCCAGTGCAGAATAAAACCAATAATTTGGGATGTATTTCTGTTCCAGATATCTTATTTCTAAATATCCTAAGCTTCTGATTCTTCTCTTTGGAATAGTTATATGTTTCTGTCAAGTTTTTTCTAGGTTTCAGTTATGTAATCTCTCATTTATTTCCTAATGGACTTTTATTCAGAAATAAATGAGACCTAAGTTCCATAAAAATAGGCTGAAATTCATGACTTTGGAACCCAGTACATTTTAGTGCTGTGTCAGTCTGTGAAACTAGTAAGTGTGCTTCTTCTCTCATTCACTTGCAATGGGAGATAAATGTGCAGTGGCATAGCTTGGTATTTGAGCTTGAGGTTTGCTGTTTAAAAAAGATACTAAGTTCTGCAAATTTATGAAGCAATATATAAGTGTACAAATAAATATAGATAGAGTTTGTTACATGTAGTAGTGTACATAAATATGCATATTAAATATATAATATATGATGTGTAAATAGGATACCAAAGAAGTGAACTTTGTACTTGGAGTGATGAGATTTCTGATGATCCTTAATTTCTGTGGGAACTCATTTCACAGTTTCAGACTGACCCCAAAAAAGCATTTTTCCCTTTTGTTAGGATTTCTTTGGGTCAGAGAACTTCCATCTGGCTTTAGTCATTTTTTTTTTATAAGCTGCTGACATTTTTTTAATATCTGAACAGACTTGGAACATAATTTGAACTCTAGGAGAAGCTGCTGTGCAGGGTAGAGATGTTCAGTGTTAAAAATACACTAGCTAAGAACCCAAATGTTAAGAATACACATCTCATTAAGCAAATATGCACTATATTATTCAGTTTTGAAAATGAAAATGTTGTGTCCAATTATTGCATATAGTCCAGCCAAGAAGTAGATGTAATGAGGCTAGGACATCATTCATTCAACCATTTTCAGATAGCCCTGGTCTGACCTCATAGCTGACCCTGCTTTGAACAGGAAGTTGAACTAGAGACCTCCTGAAGTCCCTTCCAACCTGAATTTTCCTACAATCTTATGATCATCCAGTGGGATAGGAGGAAGTTTTCTAGCAACAAGAGTTGAAGTCATTAGTAATGGATGAAACTTAGTATCAGAGAAAAATCCAAGAGTACTTCTAATCTATGAATTGAATTGACCAATATTATATATGCATCCCTTAAAGCAAAGGAAACTGTGCACTGTTTGTGAACTCTTTGGAATGCTTTTCTCTGCTCATCTGTCATGCTCTTAATCGCCCTTCTCACATCTCTCATTCTTTATTTCTGATCTGATTTCATCCATTGACTGACTGGTAGGTGATACTGATATATAGCTGTAGGTGGTGATGGATAGATAGCACTGGGAATCATCAATATACTGCCGGTCCTTCATTCTGTGATGTTTCTTCGAGATCATTTAGTGGGTGCATGTAGAGATGAAGCAGAGAAGGCTGTGGAACTTCCTTAGTCAATTGTCTGGTAATAGAGGGAGGCACCTCGAGGAATGGCTTATTCCATTTTGGTAAGTTAACTGGAATGCTTGCATCTCTCTTAGTAGACATAGCCATTATTTATAGTCAATAATATTATGAATTATGGTCAATAGTATTAATGCTGCAGAGTCATCCAAAGATTTAAATGAATGTCAACCTCTATTCACTGGTAAGGCAAATTATACAGCAGTGCCACTTTCAGCTTCATACCCTTCCCAATTTGTGCTGATCCTATAACATTATTGATTAGATACACTTGTGTTGGCCTTTCAGTAAGTTTATTCTGGCCTTTCCAGAAGTTTATTTGAGAAAGGGAAAGTGGTGAGCAGCAGTTAACAAGAATTAGAATACTCCTAATTAACAAGAATAAGTATAATCTCAGTGCACTTTTGCCGAACTTTTATTTTGGCATTCCTTCATTTTTGAAAGTGAAAGGGAAGCTTACTTCCTGAAGCAGTATATTCACTATTCCTGGCAGTACTGGCAACAGATATTTATTGTTTAAGTGCAAAGCAGAAAGGCACTAGTGGAATTCGCAATTATTGGACTGAAGCCTTTTTATTCTCTAATATTACCTGAAGAGTGAATGCAATGAACTGTAGAAATGCAGTGGATGTTGTAGATGGTAGGAAAACATTTGAGAAGTCTTCCTCAATACACTTGTGTTATGCTACTTAGAGCAGAATAATAGTTTCACATAATAATGGATGTTTGGCTCTGGTGCAAACTGAAGGTTCTCATGTTTGATTAAAAAAGTTATTATGAATGATTCCTCAAGACAGACCTTACTAGATGCAATGGAGGCTAATTAAAAACAAAAAAAACCACTTATCCTATAATGAAGCTTCAACATAGCCTTTGAGGAAATTACTGTACTCTGGATTTTATACTCTGCTCTTTATACGCAAATTTACCACATTTTCTCTTCAATACAGAAGATCAGTAAATCAAAAATGTCTGCTTAGGAAATGCACAAAACTACCTGCACAAAATGATAGTGGAGGCCAATGTACAAGTATAACAATTCAGTATGTCATTGTTCCTCATTTTATGGGCATAATGTTTTTATTTAGCAGGTGAGGGAAATTTGAAGTTTTTTACTGATGAAGCAGTAAAATAGCATATTTTTGTTAGAACTAGAGGAAGGAATAACAGGAAAGAATAGATTAACAGTATCAACTTGCATACTTCTAAGAAAATTTAAGACAAGCTAAATATTTTGTTTTGAATTGCCAAATTGTTAACCCAAACTCTTCATAAAGCCTTAGATTTCATATGCTGCAGGATTTGAAATATTCCTACTGTAGGCTTCATGCTTATTCAGATTTCCATTATGACTTGTGATGTTGCCTGTTCACTGCAGATTTAAGTATGTGAGGGCCAGAAATAATATCCTTTTTCTACCCACAGTGCTACCAATCAATCTTTCAGTTTTAAGAATTATCCCCACTTTGCTGTCAGTAACAAATAAAGAAATGAATGGTGTCCTAATGTGTTATGGAGTAGGTTTCAGATCATTTAATTGTTCTTCAGGCTTTCTATTGTTAGATTATACCCATCAAGTCAGAAATGTCAGGGGAACAGGCGTCTGCAAACTGTTGTTATTTACTTGCCTGCATAGTGCAGAAATATTTTGGAATGGATAAGGCTGTCTTGAATCACGATAAAGTGTTCTAACAGCCTCCACAGAAAACAGCAACTTTAAATAACTCTGATTTTAGCATGAGAGAGGAAACTTGCCATGAAGCTGAATTCCATAAAAAACATACTTCTTGTTTATCCTACAAAATAAAATGTCCAATATGCTGTGGACAAAAGACCTATATACCTGCCAGCAGTTTCTGTTTGAATAGGGTAATCAGTGTCTTAAAATTTTCTATGTTGTCCCTTCCACAAACTCTCCTACACAGTTATAGATTCATTGATTTTCAAGGCACATCTATAGTGTAAAATGTTGGAAGGTAAGCAGCAATATCTTTGGAATCAAAGGAGAATGAGTCAGAAAAAAGTTAAATAATTTTGTAGACTTTCTCAGCTCCCTTATCCTTGCTAAGAACACTGGCATATGGTGTCCCATTCCATTATATATATTTGGCACACAGCTGTTTATATTAGCTGGATAGTTGATGTAAGATTTTTTTTCTTGTTGGGAACCAGGGGAGTTCAGTGAAAAAGGGCATATGGACAATACAGGTTCAGTGCTTTAACAGGAGCTGTTATATCAAGCTGTCCTTTTGAGTCTCATTATCTGCATTTTGTTATAATATGTAGGAAATTTTCTCATAAGCTTTTCACACTTGCATAAAAACAAGGCCATGCACTTGAGACGTTAAACTAGATTGTATGTGTCCCTGAAGTTCTGGTTCAGGCTCATTTCTAATGCAAGTTTATGTAAGAATGAGTTGTAAGCTGTCTTGTCTATTTCTGGATTGATTTTCTTCAGCTGATCCTTTTTCTCCCCCGCCAAAATTTCTGTGGCTTTAATGGTACAGGGTTCAGACATTTTGAAACAGTCATTTTGAAACTCAACCTGTTTTGACTAGTGTTTATTTTTGTTTCTTATCCTAAAGCATATTGTCTTCTTTCACTGGCCTCTGCAGAGCTATTTGTTGTATAGCATGGCCTTTTTACTTCATGAAAAATACAAAAATGTGTTACTTCTCAGTAGGAAGCAATGACTATGTTATATATACAAAGCTGGGTGTATAGCAAAAATTCATAGAAGACAGCTGCAAGCTAAAAGATGTTACTCCCAGATCAAAAGTTTCTTGATTACATCACCGTAACCAAAAGATCAAAGATAATGTGATTTAATTTGATCACTGAGTCATCCAAATAAGCATGGAGCTCTATTGACAGTTCTTCTGAGGTTGCAGATTGCAGTTGGTGTTTAATCAGGAAAAGTATTTTAAAATAATGTCTATAATAACATTTTTGAAGTATTAAAATAAACTCTATAGTTTCATAGGATTTGATGGAGTTTAACCATTGACATAATGATGTTTTACTTAGGCTGTTTCTAAGATATCTGCAAGCACCTCTCTGAAGGGTGTAGGTGTGGTGAGTCATCCATTCAGAATGGTTTCCTTTCATTCATTGCCACATTGTAGCCGTCCTAATTTTACATAACCTATGCAGTCTTCTGTTGTCAGTCATCTCATTTTTGTACAGCAAACTCTCCACTTCTCATTCGCTTTGAATGAATGGTGTCATTCATTCACATCACACTCCTCTGTAGATACCATTCAAAAGCAAGGATCAAGCAGCTGGCTTTTAACGAATAAGGACTGTAAGAATCTTAGGGCATTAGACTCAGAGAATTTGGTATGCCTGCACAAATCAAGTAAGAGGTGGAAAAGAAGAAGGGAGGTGACTACTTGATCCACCCCTGCTACTACAGGCCTATCAGCTGGAAGCAATGAATTTTTCACCAGGAAGCACAAGAAAGGAGAAGGCAGAGCAAGCATAATCATAGTTATCTGCCACTTTGTCATGTCATGCTCCCCTGTAGGGGAAAGCAATCCTGACTTCTTTCTGGCATTCAAAAGTACGAAAACATTGCCCTAAAAGTTTTCGTAGTTTATTTTTTGCTTTCTCCTGGGAGATGCTCTGGGAAGAAACCAAGACTGAAGTTTTTACCTCTGGTAATTTTTTAAATTGTTAGGTATCTGTTGTTCTTGCAACAGCTGTTATCACACTTAGCCATGCTCAGCATGCTCAGATACAGAATGAAATCCTCAGGCAAAGCAAATGAGAGTGAGAGAACCAAGAGGCATTATTCCTTGGGCCTAACTAAGAAAGGGCTGGGGGAAGGCAAGAACTGATCAAGATGTGTTAGAGAAGAATAAACGAAGAGTTCTTGCATGCTGCTATTTGTGGCGTGGAAAGGGAAAGAGAGTTGAGTATAAAAAAGGAGAAGACTGTGAAACGAGATGGTTCTCCTTTCCTACCAAATAGAAGAAAACATTGCCTGTTGATCCCACAGGGTTTATTGTTCAAAGTCTGATACTCTCCATAAAATTTACCTGATTTATAAGCAAAAAAAACTCTTTATCATCTACTATGGCAATACACAATATTATCTGCAAGCTAATGGAGAGATCTTGAGATTTGTGGATTCCTTTTCTGATGCCTTCTTAAGGCATCATCTTCAGCATCATCTTCTAATTTATCCCTTTATTGAAACATATCCCTTTATTGAAACTTATTCCTTACTGAAACATAAGGTAAGGTATAATTTAGTGTACCTTTCTGATTGGCTATAGTTAATTTTTTTTTTCTTAATCCTTGGGAGTCTTTATAAGTAGCTAACGCTGATCTCTGGTTGTGCCTGAGGATGTGTTTAAGCAAGATTTAAAATGTTGGGAATTTATTATTCTTAATTTTGATATATTTATACGCTTTTAATTGGAGGGTCTACCCAAACTTTATTGATATCTACTAATCCAACAATTAGTTTCTCCCATTTCCTTAGCATTCTAATTGTATAACATAGGTTTTAAAAATTATTAACAGCATAATTTGTTTCTCTTTTTTTCTATTAAGAGTTTCTGAAGAAAACTCTAAACACAGATATTTATGGATAGAGATATAGATAGATACATATATTTGTGTTTATATGCACAAGTCACATAGCTGGTTAAACATATCTAATATGAGTAAAATATTCATAATTATGATTATATCATGTATCAATGTCTTGGGTTAGCATTTAGGTACTTGGCTCTCCTGTAAGTCCAACTATTTTACTTTCAGTTTCTCCCAAAATCATCTCTCAGCAGTTGTTGCAGGTGGTAAAAAGAGGGTAAAAGAACCTCTGCGCTGAAGAAGTCTTAGATACCATGAGGAACATCTGTGATATGACCTTATTGTGGTGATGGTTTATAATATTTCAGTATGGCAATGTGAATATACTATGCAGCTGATATCTAACATAGAAGGAAAACTGGAAACTTTTGTTTTTCTGAATGATTACTGAAAATAAGAAATTTAAAAATTTCTTCATTTACTTAGAAAGGTACATTTTTGAGAGTAATTATACTACCATAGGCTGTTTTACCTATCTCTGAGGATACTTAAATTTGAATTTAAGTTAGATTTTTAGATTAGATTTTTATCTCCTTTCAGTTACTCATTCATAGATTAGGTATTAAGAACTATAAAGTAGACATTTTATGGGTAGCTTAGGTTTCATTGACTATTTTTTTCCCAGTGTTCTTGAACTTCAAATTTATTTTTTATTAAATGAAAAATCAATTACGTAGCTCTCTGTACATTAAAATACACTTCCTTATTAAATGGAAACTAAATTACGGTATTTTTTTCACCCATACATCTTTTAAAATTTTAATTCTTCTTAATCTTTTTCATCTTTAAATACTTTTTAGGTCACACACACACATATATACACACATATATATATAAACTCTTTTTATATTGTGCTATGTAATATCTAAATTGTGAGCTTTGATACATTGTTAAACAGTTGTCAACAAAAGAATGGATTTAATATTCTTTGTTTAAAAATATTCATATCTGTTGTTGAATGAGACAGTCTATTCAATCTTATAAATATCATATTTAATAAAGAACCCTCCCCAGCAAAAAGAAAAAATGTCTTTATCCATAAGCAACCAGATGAGAAATGGATTTTTATTCAGTCAAATCCTTTTAGTAAATGAAACAGCACTTTCATGCATACTGCACTCAAGTGATAATTAATATAGTCTAATTCTGGACATGATGCCTGAATTGATGTAGTGTCATCAATACCCTATGTTAAAATCAAACCTTGACAGGGACTTAACATTCTGGAACAGGTCATCATATGATAATACTCTTTTTTCCTTTCTGTATTTGTCTTCAACCAAGCAAAGTATTACAAGATGTGGGGGGAGAAGAAGGGAAATAATTACAAATGAAGAGTGACGCAGGCTGTGAATAGAACATATGTTAGGCTAGGGAGAGGCATCAGTGAATTATGTCATTTCATGATGAAGCGGCACTGGGGCTGAACGGACCTATTTTAAACCTTGATGTATTTTATCTCTACTGTATTTGGACTGTCATCTTTGGAGAAGGACTTTGTGTAACTGAGAGTCAGCTCCAATCTGCATGACTTGAGCATGAAGTGTAGGCCAGATGAACAGTGTTATGGAAGAAAGGGAAGCATCTAATAAGGTATAAATGAGTAATAACCTTTATACCTCAGACATTTAAATGTGTTTTATAAAATACGATGTTCAAAGGTATTAATTTTAAGGTTCTGTTAATAATATAAAAAAAGTTTGAAAATAGTTTAAAATTTACTTAATTTCATTCTGTCATTTTAATAAAATCTATCTATTGGCAGTTGATACATCCTTCATCATATTGATACAGTTAATTATATCAGAACCAGTTTTTCTTCGCATCATTTATATGATTTTAATGTATTTTTGTTCTTCAGTTCAAGTTCCTCTTAATAGGCCATGATTATAGTTATAGAGTTATTTGTTAATTTTGAGGGGAATTTGTTTTGATAATTTTTAAAATTTTAATGCCACAAATAGTTAGAAGTCTAAAAGGGTTCACAGGGAGTCTGCATTCTTATATATTTTCCTTTTAGTGTTGTAAAAGTATATAATTTTAAGAAAGATAAGTTTCCTACTTTTCAGCTATTATTATGAAGCAAGAACTTTGGCATATTAATAGGGTAGGATACATAAACATTCCTTTTTAGTGATAATTTAGGAAGATTTTATGATAGTTTTAATAAGACCTTAATAGGACTTTGAGCAAGTCCTGCTTTTTTGATGTTAGAGAGCCTGTAGATGCCACATAGCACATCCAGCACACTGAAGGAGGCATATTCCAGACTTTTATTCATTTCAATTTAACTGCATCCAATGTTCTGTTTGGATCTGTTGTTGTTAGTAGAAAGATTTGTAGCAGTGTGGTTTCTCTCCAGTGATTAAAAAAAGATAGAGATGTCCTAGTCTATAGATAAAGTCTTTAAGTAATTGTCTCTTTCCAAAAACTAAAGGCATATTTGTTCTGTTGATTTCCAAAGAGATATTCTTCAGACAATTCACCTCTGAAATCTTTTTTCTTTCTCACAGCTATGGATAAGGACAAGTGTTAGCTTTTGTACCCAACCTATTTGTTCTGTATAAAACATTTTCTTCTTAGGTTATTGTAGTTGCACAGAAGTGTAATAAGCGTCTTTTTTACTTCCTGTGCATAGCTAGCCAACAGTTTCAGTCTTAGAATAAATGTAATTGATGCTTTTTCTCTCCTGTTGAAAAACAGCTATTCAAAAGGGACAGGAAAAAAAGACAAAATAATCCAGGAAAGAAACCTTTGTACTGGAGTGGACTCGTTTCTGTTAGCCAGATTTACATTGACCAATACCTGCATGTTGGGCACCACCATAAACTAAAAAATTCCAAGTGGGCACAATGTAGGTCTGCTTGCATAGCTTTGATAGTAGAATTTGGGCCACAGAGGTTTTAGAAGAAATTCTTCATCCTTAGAACCTGTCCATAAAAAAAGGGTTATTGCATAATTTTTTTTTACATTTCCTTCTTCATAGAGAAAACTTTCTTTGTGCATATAGACTGTAGCTCTAATATGTTAAAGGAAATAATTTAGTTAAATGTGTGTGACATCACTTCACTCCAAAATGCTAATATGATCATACTATCTTTTCTTTAGTCTCTACTTCTAAGATGTTTTATAAAGATCACCTTATTTTTACCCCTCACAGTTTGAGCTCTGTACAACTGATTTCCTTCAGTGGTCTAGATACAGTGTCTATTGACATTGTTACACTATATTAGGTAGGAATAAGTAGTTTCTTGTGAAAAAAGCTATACGGCACAAGAACATTTAACATCTTCACATTCGTTTATAGGGATAAACTGTACAGTGATTTACCAAGAATAAAAATGTGTAGCTAGGTGTTTCAGAACACACAGGAGATACAGGCTATAAAATTAGGTAGATGTAATAATAATAAGCTTACTTAAAAACAGAGCATAAGGCTTAAAATCAACAGCAGAAATGAAATCTGAGAAGCATTGGTAAAAGTCATACAGGCAACTGGAAGGTAAAGCCTTTTTTTTTTTTTGCATGAGTTCACTCTGCCCTATGTACTAATGGTATTTCAATTTTCCTCATATCACTGGTCCTAATGACTGTTTTACTGGGCACCTTCACCCTCCCTTTTTACTATTTAGACATTATATATGACTCTTGATTTGCTTTTTCGTGACTTTAAAATATATTTAAGTTCTTCCCCCCATGCACACATGCACATACACACACATATATATTTAAAGGAAGTCAGAAGTCATAAAAGTTACCTGTGTTATCCAATGAGCAGATGTGTTGCTGTTGAACTGTCTCTCTTAATGATTCTGCTGTGTTAATTCACTGGAATCTGATGTTCTTCTTGGAAACCAAAAAACAAAATTATTTCTGGACAAGGGGAAGAGAGTAACACTAGCAGAGTCTGCAAGAATGAATTCTGTGAAGTATTATAGGAGCGTTGTATGGAGATTGGGCAAATGAAAAATGTGATTCTGCTTTAAACAGCAATAAACTTTTGTGACTACAGAGTTGAGAAACTTTTCAAAACTGCTGTTTACCTGTAGACAAGGGAGAAAATAGCACCAATATAGTAGTAATAAGAAGACTTGTTCACAAATAAACTCAGCGTAATATAGCATAAATATCATCTGATCACATTTATGAAACATTTATTTATGGTTTTGAAATAAATGAAATGTCAGTTCCAAATGTCTGCTGGTAAAATCTGCTACATCTTTGCCATTGCATGAATGTTTCTTGGTGGAGTTTTCTCTCCGTGTGTTTTGCTTTAGGCTTTTTTCACACAGTGTATCGTGTGAAACATACTGTGTCCATCTAGGTTCCCCCCGTTCCAACTGTGTTATCTGGCAAATTTGATATGTGTCTTTGATCTTCTGGGTAAAGCTGCCCTCTGTGGCGGCTCTGGCCATCGTGTTCTCAAATCCATTATCATTTTGCAGTCAGAGTTCACTTTCTTTTTTAGGAAACTTAGTTTATAGAATTAAAACTATTATTTGGGGGCATTGTGGCCCACTAGGGTGTTAAAACCCATAATGGATTTCACAGATTTGACAACTCCAAAAAAAAGTTGGCTGAATTGATGGTCGAACTGTGAAGCTTTTGCTAGTCAGGCTGAGGCTTTGGTCTTAACAATAGCTTATGCAGTTTTGGGTGGTTTGGACAAGTGTTTATCTGGGGAGAACAGAAGATAATACCGACTTCAAAGTATAAAGTAAATTATAGCTCTTTTTCTCTTTTTTTTTTTTTTTTGCCCTTTTAGATATCTTATAGCAATAAAACAGTATCCTAAGTTGTAAAGAGTTGATGACTCATGCAGTCAGAATGAGAGGTATATATTTTTTGACATATTGTGAATAGCATAAATCAGTTTTCATATGGTGGATTGTAATAGCTTTTTTTTTTTTAAATACACATTTAGTGTAAAAATCTGTTTGAGAAAATGCATAGTTATTGGCGAATACCTGGTGAGTTTATAGTTTGAAGCTGAAAATGAGGTGTTCATTGTATCTGTCTGCAAACCAGTTTGTGGTGCTCCTTGCAAGTTCCACCCTGAAGAGTGGCAGGCAGATTAGTAGTTGTGCTACTGGAGGTCTAGAGGTGCTCACTGTTCATTGATTTACAACATGACTTCGAGAGTAAAATAAAAACCTCTTACCTCTACCTCAAATTTTGGCAAAAACTAAAAATTAAACAAGAAAAATCCAGAAAAAGTGAATTTTTCACCAGAATAAAATATATAATGAGCTGTGCCTGTAAATGTTCTTTAGATTACTTTGATAGCTTGAGATTTATACCTCTTTTTTTTTTTCCTACCTGCTTCAGAAAGTCTACATGACTTATATCTTTCCTACTAAGCTTTGGATGCTACAGTTGTATT
Source organism: Apteryx rowi (assembly GCF_003343035.1). Lineage (NCBI taxonomy): Eukaryota > Metazoa > Chordata > Aves > Apterygiformes > Apterygidae > Apteryx > Apteryx rowi. The sequence goes on from NW_020449919.1 coordinate 402,127, forward strand.
ATTAATGTTACTACTAATGATAAAACAAGACAGGAGGCAAATGAAAGCTCTTTAATACATAATTTTTAGATTCTAGAAGTGGCTCATTTTTAACCAGTCCACAAATGTTAATATTAGTAATTATCTGGAAATTAACTGGAAAATATATTTGTTATATTTTTCTTATTTTTACAGAGTTGTTTTTTACATGACAAAACTTAGAGAAGTTACTTTATGAAGACCTGCTTTTGATATATATCTTGCAGCATTAAAAAAACTGATAGCAGCAAAATTGTGAAAAGATCTTTGCGTTTTTAGTATTTTCATTTTAAAGCTTTAGTTGATTAGTGTATGTTAGAGTCTTTTTGAAGTTTTTTAACAGCTGCAATAGTTTTCCAAATCATAAAAGAATTCTAGGAGCTAGAAGGAAAAGTGTCCATCCTATGAATAAAAATAATAATGTAGCACATATATAAATAATAGCAAGCCATAGCTCTCCCCCCCCAAAATTGTTACCAAGTTCACTAGTAAAACATGTTGCATTCAAAATAACCTTAAAGAACTTTTTTTCTATTGAAAAAGTTCAATCAGAATATAAAGAATCAAGGAAAATTATTGACAAAGGGTAAATAAGCACCTAGATCCATAATCACTGTCTTTATGTTCTGTCATTAAAAATAGGTCAGGAACAGGAACACATTTACCTCCAAGTTTTTATTGCTCACCTTATTGCCCACTTTATTGCCCACTTTAGCAGTTTTCTTTAAGTGGGCAGCATTGATCACACACATCAGTTAATGAATAAACAAAAAAACAATTAAACATTAGCATTTATTTGCAAATCAAATCTTCTCTCAATAGCTATGAACTAGGAAATAAAAATCCATAGAAAGAAGAAAACTTATTTGGGGATTGACCTAGTTAGCACAGTGTATCCATCTGAATAACTTCTACCATGCTTATTTCTAGAAACACATTTATTTTATCCATTTTTTCTTGTGCAATTATTTTTCTTGCAGCTGTCATAAAGAAAAATCTTTCTTTTATTTATATTTTATTTTTCCTATACCTCTTTTGCTATATCTCAAAGCACTAATGGAATAGAAGATCCTGTTCTGAATTTGTTTTATGACAGGATTCCCCTTCCACTACCATAGAGCAGCTGGTAGTGTTTAGTGACCGTCTGTACCAGTACTGCCATCTTTTAGCATTAAAATTAATTTTCCTCATCTTGGCATACAAAAAACCCAAGTGTGCCCCTTACCTCATTACCTGAAAGTTTACAGTGACACCAACAGCAGGGGATGTGGTGGAGCAGCTTTTTAGATATCAAAAGTAGAAGCTTTGGGAGTATTAGCTTGAAGAGACATTGCAGTTCTTACACCTTTTAATAGGTTGTTCTTTCCTGGCTGCTGACGGCTGCAGCAATGTGGAGGGATATCATCCAGGTTTTTCTGTCAGTCTGATACCTTGCAGGTAAGAGAAGGACTAGGCATATATCTGACGTGTATATTTGATACATACTACTAAGCAGCAATCTTGTTGACAGACACAGAGGAAGCTGAATGACTGAAAATGTTTGTTTACGTATAGTGTAGGGTAGTGACCCAACATAAAAATGAAAGCATTTGTTTGGAACTATCTTTGCTGCTGTTGAGTAAGGCACCTATTTTGTGCATAGAATTTGTTCCTCAGTTTGGGAACATATGAAGCTCCAAAAATCTGTATTCCTGAGCATTATATTTGTATATAAGGAAGTTTTTAAACATAGATGTAGATAGATATAGGTAAATATATAGATATATAAGTGACTGGAGCATCTCTCTTGAGGAAAGGCTGAGAAGCTGGGCCTGTTCAGCCTGGAGAAGAGAAGACTGAGGGGGGATCTTATCAATGTGTATAAGTATCTGAAGGCAGGTTGTAAAGAGGATGGGGCCAGACTCTTCTCAGTGGGGCCCAGTGATAGGATGAGAGGCAACAGGCACAAACTGAAACACAAGAAGTTCTGTCTGAAAATGAGGAAAAACTTTTTTACTGTGAGGGTGACTGAGCACTGGAAGAGGCTGCCAAGAGAGGTTGTGGAGTCTCCATCCTTGGAGATATTCAAAAGCCATCTGGACACAATCGTGGGCAACATGCTGTAGGTGACCCTGCTTGAGCAAGAGGGTTGGACTAGATGGTCTCCAGATGTCCCTTCCAACCTCAAGCATTCTGTGATTCTGTGATATAGGGTGTGTGTGTGTATGTATTCAGTCATATCTCTTGGCAGGCAAACAAACTACATATTTAAATATTGTGCAACTGAAATACATTTCCAAAAACCTTGAGAAATCACTTGGAAAGAGATACTTACCTGACTCTTGGACTTGCATGCCTGGGAGAAGGGAGGGAAAGCTGACTTTAAAGCAGASTTTAAGCAGATTTTTCATTGAGCCTTGTACTGTCCCTGATTTTCTGTCAGTTTGTGTTATTCATGCATAAGTCATGCCTCTTGATTTGGGACCCTAAGACTGGAGATAGACTGAGGAACATCACATTTTTGAATCCCAGTTGGATGCAAACATGCCATGACGCTAAAGTGCTTAAGCTGAGCAAGTTCTGGATGTTCATGGAAACAGAGTACTGGGCACCTGGACTTCCTCAGAGTGAAACTGGGAACTATGTGTTTAAGGAGTCTCAGGTTAGGCTTAGGTAGTAGAGGTGGAGTTTGTTCTTGTTTTGTTTTCTGATTGAATTCTCAGACTAGGGAGCTTCTTCCATCAAAACTCTTTGGATCATGTCCTACAGGTTCATTAAGGAAGACATTAACTGTGTTTAGTGAAATAGGAAAACTTTCCAGTTTCTTCTAAACATGAAAAACTACCTTTTTCAGGCTGTAATAGATATTTCCACAAAGTTCTTGTTTGTGGAAGACGTTGAAAACCAGGGACATGTCAAACTCAATTCTGAACCCCTAACGTAGCAGAAATTCTATTTTGATTTGTAAATCTGTCTATGCAAAAATAATTATTCTTTTTTTTTTTAGTCACAGTGTCCTTTAATCAGGACTCCTTTATATCTGACAAATGCAGATTAGTTTGTAAAGAACTGCAAAGAATAGCTGTGAATGATTCTCTGTTCTGAAATTTCTGTTCTGAAACAAATACTTTTTTTCTTTTTAAAATAATTACATAAGGACACTGTTAAGACTTTATAAACAGACAGACAGAGCAGTTATTCTGTTTTATTGATCTAAAATGTTTCCTGCTTCTTCTGTTTAGATATGATCCAGTCTTCTTTTTCAGTTTCTTTTCTTAAAAATGGTCATAAATATGCACTATTAAATGTTTCTATAACTACAAATATATAAATGGTTATACACTGTTGAGCGTTTAAAGTATTTCCTAAGTAAAAAAATGAAATCAGATTATTTGCTAAATGTAATCTGCTGTAGAGGTGAGTGATGACTTAATACTGAGTTATGTTCCATTATTGGTTTGAAAATCTGAAACTACAGCATAGCTGACCCTTTTTCATATTTTTGTGATGTTGGGCAAGACTACATTAATATTATCTTACAACGTGGTTAATGTGGATATTGTGTTTTAGGGTGTTGTTTCGAAGTCACAAATTCACATGAGTTGCTTCATTTGCTTCACTATATTATTTTTTGGTGATAGCTATTTTTTAGGTAAACTTCTGTCTTTTTATTACCAGTTTTCTTTCATTTTCAGTTGTTGTTCCTACTTCTGTAATATGAAAAAAGCCTTTAGAAAATTCCAGATCTTTTGAATTTACAGATGAAATTTTCCTTGAATTTATGAAAATGGAATAATTTTTGAGAGCATTGACATAGTTTCCAAAGTGACTACATCAATTTTGAATTAGAACTTTGAAAAGAGATGGTTGCTGGTAGCATTAGAAGGCAAGAAGTCAAAAGATGAACAGAAAGACCCAAAAAGAGACAGCGAGGAAGACAATATTCTGAAAAATTAAAAAAGAGGTGTAGAAAAAAATTAATACTAAGGATGGAAAGGACTTGAGTATGTCAGGAAAGCCACAGTGGAAAAAAACCTACGGAATTAGCAGTTGTGGGACAAGGTGCCTATCTTCACTCGCCAAATCAGTGTCAGTGAGATCCTTTCTTGGGCTTGTTCTGCTGTGCTCTCCCTAGAAATTCATACTTTTGTCAGGCCCAGACGTGTGCCATGTGATAGTTTATGTGAAATTATGTAATTTCCTTCTGAAAAAATCAGTGTGATTAGTTGAAAGTTCCAGAATATTTGAGGTTGTTCTCTAATAAATCAAAGCACTACTGTCTGTCATATTGTCAGTGGAAATGAGAAAGCAGCTTCAGAGTCAGTACGGTTACACTGGTACAGATCAGAAAGTTAAACTTACGGGATCTGAGGTCAAATCTTAACATCGTTGACATGAGCAGCTGTTTTGCTATTGACTTCAGTGGTGTCAGGATTCATGTCTTTTGAATACCATTGAGGAAACTGTGAACTGATAATTATATTTTATGATCGTATACAACTTTAAAGGTAATATACTTATAGTCAAGAAATACTTTACAATAGATTAATAATTTACATATATATAAAGTATATTTTAACTATATGTTATTAATGTATTTATTTAATATTATTTTGCAACATTTAAAGAAACTACCCTTGCATATAGTCATAAAAATATATTTTATTGTTAATATAAAAATACCATTTAAATATGAAATACTGTAAAGTCATTTAACAATAAGTTAGCATTTGAAAATAAGCACTAAAAATAACAGATTTTATTATTGAGACTTTTTTTCTGAGCTCTTCTGTTACACAGAGATCATAAGTTTGTTGTTGAAAAGTTAAAAATATCACTAGATATGGCTGCCTCCAAAGCAGGTTCATATGTTAGAGGAATGCTTGCTTTAAACATGACAGCAGTCTTTGAGATGGCAGTTTTAAARGAAAGAAAATTTGGATTAAGGAACTTTAGAGAGTGCTTTATTTAAATATAGAATTGTAATCATTATAATTATATGTAGTATATTTAGATTTGTTTATTACAGTGAGTAAAATTTAAATGTACCTCTTGAACATATTTGGCACAAAATAAGCTCAAAATTTATTGAAAAAAAGGAACACAAAGGGATTCTTTGATAGGACCTAGTACTGAAAACTGTCTGTATAATCTTTTATTTTTATTCTTATTACACGTAAGCACCTTGATTAAAGTCATTGCAGCTACTTACCTAATTAAAAATAGGTGTTTGAAGCATAAAGTTCCATTTTCAATTCATGATTTTATATTTTCTTTGCTTTAATTGATAATTTTACAGTCACTGAAAATATGCAAGAGCTGCACAAAATGTAGTTTAATAGTGCTAGAAGGACTTGTAATGATATTGTTTCAGGAAAAACATGGAAGTTTCTATTTCACTTTTAACAGGCTTGGTGACTTGGTTATCAATAATAGGCAGATCAAAGTAAATAGACCATTAGCAAGACTGAAAAATAAATGGAGGCCTCCATCCTATAAACACAGTATCCAACTGCCTCAAGTATTTGCAGAACTAAGATCTTATGACAGAGCAGCTATTATCATGCAGTGCAGCATTATTTTCTGTTTTTTGAATGGAGCTGTAGACAGTTGTATTTTTGAATGGAACAATGGACAGTGTTTGGAAAATGGAGACATCTTAATACATTTTTATGCAAAAAGTACTGTGAAAGGCTTTTCCAATTCATTTTTGCTTTTTGCCTTAGTTATATATTTTAAATAAGTTCTGTTGAAATGGATAGTCATGTTTTATTAAAAATGGCTTGTTTACTTCACAACCATTATTACAGAAACCTCTCTCTAATCTCAGATATGCAGACCTTTTCCCCAACTCCCTCATCCATACCTGCTTTGTCTGTCACTTGTAATAAAAGTCAATCAAAAATGACGGCTAAGATGAGACCATTCTTTTAGAATAAAACAGAACAACAAAAAGAAATGAAAGAATAACAAATATCAGTAGGATGATATGATTCAGRAAGTCTATGAACTTGCTTTCACTGTTAGTGTCATCTTTTTCCCTTACTCAAATTCTTTAACTCCTGTTCTAATTCACCTGTCGTGTGCCTGGCACTGTAAATATATTTAGATGTCAGATTACCATTGAAATACCTTAATGCCTTTAAAAGTGTACATCAAGTTCTCTGTGACAGAAATAATGTCCTCCTACAGCTCTCAAACATGAGCAGGAGCTTCTGGATGCTATTGGTATGCAAATACATATTTATAATAAATAATTCTAATGTGGAATGTTCTGATCTGAAATTTTTAAGTCACACATATCATATAAGGTCTCTCTTAGATCACTTTAAAAATACAATTCCGTTATGAATCAAGGAAATTGTTTTCTGTGTACAGCACAGTATTCTGTTCTAGAGAGACAGCAGCATTAGCCAGTTTTGAAATAAAGGAACCTTAACCTGGTTGCCTTTCAAGTTTCTTTCCTATGTTCTGTTGAAATTAGAGTTCTATACATTGATACGTATTTAATAAGAACATTTCATTTTTTCTGGTACATTTCCAGAGTTCTAGCATACAGTGAAGGTTTTATAGTCACTGTGCAGTGCAGCAGATGTCATTCCATTTGCCTAAGTCCTGCTGACATTTGGAGATGTGGATTAATTGAGCTACAGAATGAAATTTAATTAAAATTAAATACAGACTTGGCCATTGTATCTGTTCATTTTTTACACACTAGTGTGTATATTTGCAGTCAGCGCCATAGTTAATTTGTTTAATCAGGATGCTATGGGGGAGAAGCTGCGCTTTGTTTTAAGCTAAAATTGTGGCAGATGCCAAGTAGAGCATCGTTTTTATGATTTCATGTGATACATGTCATGTAAATGATGCTATTGATGTGCCTCAGAACAACATAAAGGGTGCAGATTATTCTACTTGTGAAGTTACTGAAAAAAGTACATAAGAGGTGCATTTTGGTTTTTATTTCTTTACATAAAGATTCTGTTTAAGCTGATGTTTTAAGTACTTTGTGAATTTAGTTTGCTTATTAGGAAATATATTGACAGTGAAAGAATTACAAAAGTGTAATTTATTTCTCTCATAAAATGCCATTGTCAGAATTGGTTTAGCCTTGAGAGAGATTTGTAATGGAAATGTCAACAGAAGGCATTAAAAAATGCCAATACTTGATTGTAAGAATTTTATTTCTTAATAATCGAGTAGGTATATATGTGGGAAGCTTTTTTTTTTTTTCTCCTCTCTGACCAAATTAATAGGTAGAAAATACTAGGTAGAGTAGAAGTAACACTAGGGGATTATGGATTCTGTCTTTATGCATTTAATTTAGGTCCATCTGGAAACATTTACTTCTGCACTTTTTTATGTAGGTAACTACTAATTTTAGGTATTCTGACTCATTCTAAATTAGGTGCCTRAAGTAGCCGAAGTAGATGGTATGAACACCTCTCTGTGTATTAATATAAAGAAGATACTAGTAGATGCCCTCCTGAATACTGCATAATAAACTTAGTGACATGTTTCTGCTGTGAAACTTAAGAATTTAAAGTCTCTCACATATTGAATGAAGGGACTTTAAAAAAATGGAATGTGTTTTTTTTCAGCTTTGCCCTTCATTACTTCATTACAAGGAGATTTGTTCAGATCCAGAGTGCTCTTCCAAGGCCAGTCTTAAGAGCTTTAAGCTTTCTCTGAGGTACTGTCTAAAAGCAGGACTGGTAAAACCTGGGCTCAGCACCTTTGCTATTCTTCCTAGACCTTAGCGCCCCAGAAGAATTGTGACAAAACTCCTAAGAATATAAGAGTGGCAGGGCTGATGCACCAGAAGGCATCTGGCCAAATTTCCCATCTCACAGCAAGCAAAAGTGGATGCTTATAAAGGAGCATATAGATGGGAAATGTTTCTCAGAATACTCTCTTGTCTTCAACAGCTCAGAGTCTTCCTTAACCACAGGGAGTATCTTTATATTTAACAACTGATGAGAAATTTCTCATCCATGAACTTGTCCAGTCTCCACATAAAATCCATGTAATCTTTTAGCATCCGCAATGTTCTATAACTTAGTTACACATTATGTGAAGAACCACCTCTTCTTGTTTGTTTTTAATCTGCCCCTGTTCTCTACATTTTATGCCCACTACTTCCTGTGTTGGGAGTGACAGTGCGAAGTGGATTCCTTGTCACCAATTCCATGCTGCTCAAGGTTTTGTAGACTTCTATCATATCCTGCTCTGCCAGCTCTTTCCCAGACTGAAGTAATCTCACCCATTTTTGTACCTTATTCAGTTCTTCTGTGTTTTTTTTTTTTTTTTTTTTTTGGAGGTGGAGGATGGAGGAACCAGAAATGCATACAGTATTCAGGATGTGAGCAAGCCTTGGATTTATATCCATTCCACAGTATAATCCTCTTCTCTATTTTCCTACTAGATCTGAATACTTAAATCCCAAGATACCTCAACATCTTATGCATGGATGGTAATAATCAGCTCAGAGCCCATCATTTTTGTAGGTAAAGTTAGGACTGTGTTTCCCTTCTACATCACTTCACATTTGTCTCTGCTGAATTTCATCTGCTATCTTAATGCCCCATAATTCAGTGTCATGAGGCCTCTCTTGGATTTTTTTCACCAGCAGTTCTTCACTTTGCCATTTGGAATTACTTAGTATCATCAGCAAACTTTACCATCTCACATTCCTTCATTCACCCTTTATTTGTCATTTATGAATAAGTTAAACAGCTTGGATCCCTGTGGAATTCCTCTGACAAGCACTGTGCAACCTGGCTATTTATTCCTACCTCTGCTTCCTGTGTTTTAACCAAATTTCATCTGTGTCATGACCCTTCCTTTTTTGCCGTGACTGCTTAGTTTCTTTAAAAGGCTTTGGTGAAAGAGTTTGTCAGAAGCTTTTGAATATCCAAGCAGACTATATTAAACAGATCTCCTTTATAAACCTGATTGTTGATACCTTTGTCACATATGACTTCCCTTTACAGGGGCTGGGCTGACTCTTAGTATAACAATTTATCTATTGCATAATGTTTTCTACCAACATTCAATCTGAGATAGAGTTTTCTGCTGAGACCTTTATGAAGATTCAAGTGTAGGAACTTTCCCAAGTTTTCCACAGTTATCACAGAAGCAAACAAACAAAAAAAAAAGAAAAATCTGTAACACTTGCACACTGATCATCTTCTAGCCCTTTGAATTGTAACGCAGAATGCCTGCTCCTGATGTGTTTGAAAAAATATTGCTGTAAGCTTTTTATGCCTTTTGTTGGTATTTACTCAAACTCTTCCTGACTGTCTTATTGTGTTTTTATACCTAACTTGTCACAATTTATGATAGTCTTTATTTTCAACTTTCCGAATAATACCTTCATGCTTTTAATAACCTCCTTTTCCCTGCTGTCTAGTTATGTTAAATTCTTTTTTCCATTTCTGTTCTCTGAAGTGACCATTTGCTTTCTGCCTCCAACATAGTGTTCCTTGTCTTTACACTGCCTACAAGAATTTAACTCTCTTAACTGCCTCTCCTTGGTATATAAAGCTTTCCTCTGTTGTATGTAGCAGAATGATAGTGTTGAAGTTGAGTGCAGCTTTTTGAAGTGAAGCACAGTTGCACAGTATTTTGGAGGTTTGTCGTTTCTGCAAGAATGTTGAATTTAAGTGCATTATAGTTGCTGTTACAGAGTGGATTTTTGACAATAATGTTTCAAATTTTGCTCAAGATCAAGTCAAAGTTTTCTTCTCTCACAGGCTGTTAAGCAGACTGCTCCATCAATCAATTGCTGACCATGTCTAGTCTTATCATCAGGTCACAATGTGATATTTCTCCAATTCACAGGGTGAGAGACTGGTACAAATCGCCCATTACTGTTGCATTCTTGCTCTCGGCTCTCCCTCAGCATGTCCTAGGCAGTGTCAGTTCTGGTCAGGCAGTCGTAACGTAGTTCTAGTCCTACATTTTTCCCATTTAGGTCTTGAATTTCAATCATTTTAGAAGCTGTGTTTCTTCAGACAGCTGGAGGCAAGATCAAATGCACTTGGTTTCTGGAAACAGACTGAGCCAACATCCCAACTAACCTGAATTCTTAGCATCCTTCTGAAACTGTAAAACTACAGTACCCATAAAATTACATGTATTCTGGGGCATTATCTCCTGTAACATCTCTTTCCTCTTCTCAGTTTTAATCACCGGAAGTTTGACTTCTTTTGCTGCTCTTATTTCTGTCATACTGCTTATTTCTAGAGTAGCAAACATAATCATGGCAATTTTCAAACCAGGATGAACAGTGATTCTGAAAGGACTGTCCCCAGTCTTGGAGCTGACAGTCAAATTCAGAAAATGTCCTACAAATTATTATTAGAAGGCATTAAAAAAAAATCTTTCAAAGGCCTTGCAATACCCACCTGGTAAGAAAGGGTTTAGGCCAGTCAACTGTGGAGTAACGGATGAAAATGATTCACTATGTAGGACCATGCTATTGATTTGCATTTTAATAGCAAATGAATAGAAGATTGGAAAGGTAGCTGAAAGGAAGAAGAAAGCATTTTGTAGAGTACAACCTGAGAGATGAAATGAGAAGTAAAAAGAATCTGCTGTGAGGGTTAAGAGACCCAGTAACCCAGTAATTTGGAAGGAGCCTTTGTGTAGTACAAAAGATCTGTGCAGGAAACCGGCATTGTGACCAATGGACATATTGATGCATGAAGTGGGAAAGCCTTTGGATTGGCATGGATTTGGGTGAGAGAGATCTGTTACAGTGAAATGTGTACTAAAATTTGTATTTTCAGTAGTGGACATGCAAAAGAAAGATTTGGTGAAGATAATAATGAGGTATATCAGGATTAGATAAGACTCTGGATGAATAAAAAGCAAAAGACCAAGAATTGTTTAGAAGATGCTGGGGTAAGGAAGCTGAAAGCTACCCTACTGACAGAACTGTGGATTTGCAAATAGAGAGATTTCTTAATAAAAGCAGTAGGGAGTAGAAAGATTTTTAACCTAAATTCTAAGATAATAGCATGACATTTAGGAGCAGATAGTGAAGGGACAATTGGAGAGAAGTCACAAGAGAAAGGAAGATTGACAAGGTTTTTCAGAGTCAAAATTGAGTGTTAGGAATGATAGGAGGAGCACAGGAGTGATAGTGAGAGTAATAAATTCTAAATTAGAGGTGTGACTGTAAAAGAAGGAGGGGGAAGACATGAAGAGACAAGACCTCTTGCTAAGTTATTAGAGAAGGTACAGGAGAAGAGCATTCAATTGTAGAACAGCCTGGGAGAGGAGCGCCACGGTAGCAATGGTAGGACAGACACTGGAAAGAATAAGCAGATCACACTGCTGAAGATCAGACTAGGAGAAAAATATATTTAGGGCTGAATAGGTGACAATCACTGTTACTAACAAGTTATATGGTTTCACTTTAAAGAGATTCAAGAACGCCTGACAGGAATATCTTGGAATTATTTTGGAATTGTTGTAAGGGAAGAGACTAGTGAATCACCTTGGCAAAGAACCTGTATTCAGCAAAAGCCAGCCACTTGTTCTGTTACCTCACGGGAAGTGAGACATTGAAGGACAGTCCGATTTTAGGGGAAGCTTTTTTCTGTGTATATAGCGATTCATTTAAACATTAAAGCACTGTAGTCCTGTCTAGTATATTTATCCTGTATATTTCTATTTCAACTATATCCATGTAATGTCTATTGTTTTAAAATTTAAAATTTTGCTGATTTATTAGTCCCAGTCATCTTATGTCATTGAACTTCATGGTTAACTAGTCACTGTTTTTCCTTCTACAGTTTTAAACTGATTGCCARTGATGGTCATTCTGTGCCTTTTTATTTGTGTGCTTAAGGTGACAAAATAAACGGAATTTACAACTGTTACTCTATCATAGGCCTGCAAAGATTTGGAAGGACTTATTTTTCAATCTACCTTCTTTTTTAACTTCAGAAGTGAAGTCATCTGCTAATATTGGGGAGGGGGAGGGGGAGGGAGGGAGGGAGGAATAACCCCCTGCACCAGTACAGGTTGGGGGTTGACCTGCTGGACAGGAGCTCTGTGGAGAAGAACCTGGGGATCCTGGTGGACACCAAGTTAAGCATGAGGCAGCAATGTGCCCTTGTGGCCAAGAAGGCCAATGGTGTCCTGGGCTGCATCAGGAAGAATGTTGCCAGCAGGTCGAGGGAGGTGATTCTCCCCCTCTACTCAGCCCTGGTGAGGCCACATCTGGAGTACTGCGTCCAGTTCTGGGCTCCCCAGTACAAGAGGGATGTGGCACTACTGGAGCGAGTCCAGCAAAGGGCTACAAAGATGATGAGGGGACTGGAGCATCTCTCTTATGAGGAAAGGCTGAGAGAGCTGGAACTCTTCAGCCTGGAGAAGAGAAGGCTGAGAGGAGATCTTATCAACGTGTACAAGTATCTGAAGGGAGGGTGTCGAGAGGATGGGACCAGACTCTTTTGAGTGGTGCCGAGCGACAGGACGCGAGGCAACAGGCACAAACTGAAACACAGACAATTCCATCTGAACATGAGGAAAAACTTTTTCACTGTGAGGGTGACAGAGCACTGGAACAGGTTGCCCAGAGAGGTTGTGGAGTCTCCTTCTCTGGAGATATTCAAAACGCGCCTGGATGCAATCCTGTGCAATGTGCTCTAGGTGACCCTGCTTGAGCAGGGGGGTCGGATTAGATGATCTCCAGAGGTCCCTTCCAACCTCAGTGATTCTGTGATTCTGTGATCAGGTAGGTAGCCAGTAATTCTCTATGGAGTGAATTCTTCACTTGTGTTTGTTTAGGGGCAAAACTAATCCCTCATCTTCCCTTGTTGCAAGCTTGCAAATATAAAGTTTGTTTAAACAAGCTTTATACTCTGTTTCATCTGAAATACAAATTAATTTCGGAATCTGTTTTAGACGCTTACGACTTTAACATATATGGGAGCGTTACTCAGTGTGACAGAGATTCCTGTCTTCTCATACCCTGGTTCATGCTGCTGTGGGAAATACACAGATGCGCTTTTACATTGAAAATTGGAAACTGTGGTAATATGAGACAAAAAAATGTCCTGCTCTTAGTCCAATTAGAAATTAATAATCTGCCTGTATTATACCCCTTTGTCTAAGTGATATAGAGTCCAATACCTCTGACATTTGCTGCAGAAATAGCTCTGTGGGGTTCTCTGCTTCACATAATTTGGACTTGCCCCAAGATTATTTAATTATGGAAAAGAAATCTGTGCTGTCATTGAACCAGTGTTGGAGATTTCAAGTGGAACCAACGTATGCTAAACCTATATAAATTATTAAACCAGATTTAACTTACACTTTTCCTTTTACGTGTTGTGGATGTCCATGTGCCTAGTTGATAGGATGAAGTCAGAGAAAACTACCCCTGTCCTGGAATAGTTATTCTATAAATAGAAATAATTCTAATTTCCATGTTTTGAAGACAATAAAATCTCAAAAGACAAAAAAAAAGAATTTCAGAGCAGCCTCCTAAAGGTATGTGATTACACTGGTAGTCTTGAATTGGTGTAAGGAGCTCTTCTAAAGATATAATCTTGTTTTAATAGATTTTGTCAGATGAACACTATGGGAACATTTTTCTGCTGTATTACTCAGATTGTGATATTGGGCTTTAAAGTTGCATACTATCAGAATTATTTTCATCGATCTATCTTGAGAACAGTTACTACAATATATTTTTTTTTTCCTGTTCTTTAGCACAACATTATGTAATTCATAAATTATCTTGACAAACTGACAGGCTTTTATTTTCTCTTTAATAAGTATTTTAGTTTGGTGACCTATGATCATCAGACTGAATATTTCAGAGAGGAAGAGGATGAGAGTCTGTGAGAAATGCCATTCTTTGATGCCTTTGACGAAGAGATGCTTCATGGAGTCAGGGTGACACACACCATGGGTGGAAGCCTTGACTACAGGCTGACTTTGAAACATCATGTGCCAGCTGTGGTCAAGTCTGCATTTTTTCATGGGTGCTTTGGGGTTGGGCTTTTTAATGATATAAAGACTATTGCAAGACTGCAGACCTTATACTCTGATCTAGTAACCATAAGGCATGGCTTTATAATATGACAGCTGTATTATTATTATGTATGCTGTGAGCTATACTAATGAGTGTGTATGGCCTGGGCAAAGATAATGGTTTATAGCAGAATTCTTGCTGGAAGTCCAGATAATAGAAACATAGAACTCTTTTTATTGAGTCTTTCTCAGCAAGTTGTATCAGATATATATTACATCATGAGGAATTAGTATATGTAGTTCTAACCATTTCTGCGGTTTTAAGAAATTGTTTCTTTAGGAATGCTGAGTGCCAGATATTTAAGGAATTGTGGTTTTTTTTGTTAAGGAAATGATCGTGTGACATTGACACGCTGGCTTAAGAAGGAAAAGATAGTGAAGAGAGAAGTTTTGGAATGTCTAATATCTCCAAATATCTTTGTGTAGTCTGTTTTGAATGAAATGTGGCTCTGAAAATCCATAATGACAATCACAGCATTCACGGTTTGAGTCAGACTCCGCAAAGACATGAATTTATCTAAAGATAATATTAACTTATGAAATTTTGTCTCCTTTTATTTGTGTGATGGTTTTTGATACTTCAGATGTGCCTGAATCACGTTTTCAAGCTTTTTTTCTGTAAGTTTAAAATTTTACTTTAAAAAAAAGGAAAATGAAGACTTTTCTTGATTCTGATAGGATGAACTGTCTCAGTACTTGGCATATAATTATTTAGGCAGGTGATGCTATATCACCTCTTCTAGGTGATGGGTAAAGATCAAGTAGTTTCCACTATTCCCTATTTTCCTATAGTGACATCTCCTTTTGAAGATGGAAGTGGAAACAAAATGGGCTTGCCTGCCATCTCTTCACCTTTTCTCCTTTAGAAAGCCATTTTGCCTAATTGGACTTTTGGTTCATAATATTATCGCATGTAATATTCTGCAGGCCTTATTATGATCCCCTGCTTCAATGAATGTGCAACATCCCTGGGAAAATGATGGGGGAGATATGGGGTATTTTGTGTTCAGTCATGTTAAGCCATTGACATAGCACCATTTCTTGATTTTGTCTCACAGACTGGCTGAGTGTCTTTCTGCAGGCAAGTCTACATTACAGACTGCACAACAGAAAAAATAGTATAGGGATATTTTAAATGAGGTACCTTAGGTACCAGAAACCATCTAACTTAAGCAGTCTGGAGTTCCCCACAGGCTAATTTGCCTTGCTGAAGCAGAGTAAATTAGCCCACATGAAGCTTGTGCTGCTGAGAGTAGAGTGTTTCTGCTATCCAAGTTAGTTCATCTAAAAATAGCTTTGTAATCTTTCTATTATATGCAGGCTGTGGTGTGGGCATACGTTTACTGGCTAGCAGTGATTTGGGAGTCAGTGGAATTGGAATAGTTAAAAATCCAAAGATACTCTACCCAACAGTAATTTAAAAAGCAGTTTAAATGGTCAGATTAAAAGGTAGTTGGATATGAACTTAAACTCCTTCTCAAAGTTAGTATATCCAAATTTATTAACTGTAAAAGTAATGTCCAATTAGCTCTAAATGTGTTGTTTAATACCAACTTTGAAAATGACTATTTGCTTTCATATGCTAGTGTTTTGGTAGATATGTGGATCATGTTGCTTTATGCCTGAATTAGAAGTTTTATTTTCATCTGAACTGTTTATGCCAGACTTGTGTTTCATTAAAGGATCAGTGATAGCAAAAAACCTGTATCTGCCAGTTTAATATATTGATATATCAATTTTTATTTAAAAATGTGGTTCATGAAATAAAAGGTGCACCAAATGTGTATGTTATTTTTAAAGTAGGAGTAAAAGTGCAATGTAGGTTATGAAAACTATAGTTTTTCACAGTGATGGCATAAGAAATATTATCATTTTCCGCTGCTGTATGACAGCTTGCTCAGATCCATGTTGGGATACTTCCCATTATTTTCTCTCAAATATCTTTTTGAAAACATCTAATGGCCTGTAAATGTGTGAACTAGTCTATATATACTTAGACATGGAGACTTTGCTTTGATGTAATTGTGATATAATTGAAGCAAGGGTAGTACAAATACCTTCTCCATTCAGGGAGAGTGATTAGCATAAGCAAGCATGGCTGAATGTGGATTTATTTTTTCTTTCTTGTTGGATATTTTGTTTCTAGAAGGAAAAGTATTTTGATAATGTAGAGTACACTGACTTGAGTAGCTTCTAATCTGAAAATGAAGACTTCCAAAACTATTTTAGATTTTGAGCCTCTCTAACTCTCTCCAGTATGAAGACTTACTGTATTTCTGAGCTATAACAAGGAGATTTTTGTAAAATGTTCTTCATAGTAGAACTTGTTTTATATAAGAAATATACTTAAAAAGCTAATTTCTTTTCTCCTTTCTGCACTGCAATCCACAAAGTGTGATTAATAATAGATTTAAATTTGCTAAGTGCATTTACTCCTTTGTGCCATCATAAAGAGAATCTATTACTGTAAAATTGAGGCTTAGTTCCAAATTGCGCCATTATGAAGTTTTCTTCCAGCAATGTTTTGTCTCTAATACACTTCCCTCATTGTAATTCTATTGCAAACCTGATGTCTAGCATCAAGTCTCACAATAATTATTTTAAATTGCTACTAGGAACAGTAGTCCTGGTGGGATATATTACTACCATTCTAACAAGATGAATTTCAATGCACTTGTAACCATATTATAGTGTATTATGAAAGAAGGAAACTCTTTGAGTTGTAGGTAGGCAAGCAGACTCAGAATACTGAAAAATGATTTTTATCAACTTCTTAGCACTTTATGTTGCACTTTTATATTATCATTTTAAATTAATACTAATTATATATTAAAATGTATTTTAGAATTATCACTGTATTGTGGTTTTAAGTACTACTTAGCAGTGAGATAGGATGGAGCCTTATAAGTGGAATTGTTTTGCTGTAATATACTAGTGAACTCAAAGCTTAAAAGTCATGTGAACTGGGGCAAAGGCTAGGTAGAAACTACTGAAGAGCAATGCAAACTCGATGAGTGCACTGTGAGAGCTCATTTCAAATGACAGTGCTCCACCTCTGCCATGAAGTTCTGTGGTTCTACTTCATAATGAGAAAACAATTTAGCTCCTAAATTCATCCTATTTAGCCTAGAAACTTTAAAGTAGATCTTTACAGTAAATGAGTGCCTAGCTGATATATAAATACAGTAAAATGCTGTTCACAGATTTTATATTGTCGAGTTCTAGAATTCAATGATTATGCTGTAATTAAATAATAACGTGTAATTATTTTTAAACAGATATGCTATATCAGTCTGAAGTTAAAAACAGATAAATCTGTAATATTTTAATCTAAAATGAACTCAGACTCAGCACTACTCAGAAGATGGCTAAAATTCCCAAGTTTTCCAATTTTATATTTAGGAAATTCAGAACTGAAAGTTGTTTGAGCAACATTGAAATAACTCTTCTGGGCAAACAGAAGAATGAAGTAAACTTACACGTCACTCTTATAAAGAGGAGAAGAGCGCTTATCATTAGTTCCTATGTGTAAATTGTTAGTAACACTGAAAAGAATCTATTCAAAAGAGGAAGAACATTGACAGCAATTTAGAAATGTGTAAAGTGGAGGATAGTGGTCAACAAGGGAACATGTACCGTGGCCTTATTTTCTGAACATCCTTAGCAAGAGAAGACTAACTGCACACAGCACATGGTGGAAAATCATCAATGCATCATTACCTTTTGTTTTAAACTGAGCAGGTTTCATATACTGAATGTAGTGTTGGTAGTTGAACCCAGGGAAGGAGCATCTTGTCTGTATATATTCAATTGGCCATGTATTCAGTTCAAAGGTGGTCAAATACAGTATTATCTTGGTGACTTCATCTATAGATACAGCTGTAAAAGTCGCAACAGACTTTCTCATTTTGGGAGATAAGTCTGGGTAATGGAGAAATGATTAGACATAGAAGGTGCCTTGAATCTGATGTTATGTTTTCTTCAAGTGCTGACATCCCTCTTCATAAGCCTGTTACAATACCTTCCTTTCCCACTTCCATTTCTGAATTCCAATCTTTTCTGTGAATTTAGGATAGAACCTATGATCCAGAAGTATACACTGAATTTGTTTCTCTAAAGATGTGACGTGGAAAGAGTGTGCTACCCTTGTAACTGCCAATTCATTTTGGAACCACTGTTGATTGAAAATATTGGTGTAAAGAACTAGAGAGGATTTTTGATGCATTTTACAGGGGACATTCTCATATTCCCTTGTACTTGTTTCCACAGTTACCTTAATTTCTTGAATTCTACACTCTTAAGGGAGTACATTTAAAAGTGTAACACTTCTGTGTTTGCAGTTCTGTATTTGTGCTCCTATATGTATAAGCTGATAGTTACCATGCCCAGGTTACTCATACACTTCAGAGAGTTATGAAAGGAGATTGTAACATAACTGCGTATCTGGTAATGCTTGCAAATTAAATCTTAAAAGACAAAATGTGTGTGTCTCTCCAAAGCTAAACTCCTATGTCAGTGGCCACATTTTCACATTTGGCCATTACCAGCTGACTGGTATGGTAAAGTCACTGTAGACTATCATTTATTAAAATTAATTAAGAGAGAACTCAGGTTCCCAAAAGTGAACCCCACTCATGCAGCACAAAGTAAATCTAAGTACATGTCAAAGGTCTTTGCTGGATCAAGGCTAAAGTTCTTAGCACCTTGAAAAGCTGATGGCAGAAAAAATGAAATGAGTTGTGAATAACCATGTCACTGCCATTGCTGTTGCTGTGTTAAAAATAAGCATGTAATTCTGATTTTGGGTGTTGCCAGCTTGAAACGATGGAAGTAATTTTGTTTGCTTAGAAAAAGTACAAAATGGGTACAAATGAGTACGATGAGTGCAAATGTCGTGCAGCTCCACCAGTATGCTTCAGTCCATTATAAAAGTACAACTTTTCAATGGATGTAAAAGTAGTTCAATATTCTTATTCATTCTACCCTTTTTTATCTGCTTGAATTCTTAGTAAAAGCATTAAAAATGGCTTAGGGCAACAACTTGTTATACATAGCCCTTCTAAAAGTTCTTCAGCAGTGATGACTTTCACCAGCTTTGCTACAATTCAAACAAGCAACCTACTAGTAAAATGCTTTAAATCCCACTATCAGTCCTGTGAGCCATAAATCACATTAATCCAGCTATCATACATTAAGTGTATCTTTTTGATTGAAAGTCCTCACCCCCGTCTGCAAAGTCTGGAGTCTGGAGTTATAGCATATTGCCTTGCACAGCTCTTTCAGTACTTCTTAATGCTAAAGCATTACCAATTATTGTTCAAACTTATTTTCCAAAGCTTTTAAGAAATATGTTGACTAACAATTACATTCAGATCAAGTTTTGTATAGAGTAATTTTTTTCTCAGATGAACAATTTTTCAGTGCATGGAGAATAGTTCCAGACACGGTGCAAAAGTTAGAGCTTAATGTATACATACTGTTACCTTTGACCAGACTGAATATATGGTGTACTTGAGAGTTTGCTGTTATGTGAAAGTCAAATTATGAATCTCAAATATTTTCTGATAAATAAAAAGCTAATATTAATGCTAAAAATGGTGTATTCCACAGCACATTTCTCTTTCCAGCAGAGACTGTTGGAGAGAGAGAAACAGAATTTCATCCAAGGTCTTCTGAGTGTTAATAAAATAAAAATGAAGATGCATAGTGCTACTAAAAACACTCTTAAGTGCTAAATAAAAAATTCCATCCCATAACTTTACCTCTTGGGATTGATCACGTCCTTTGGCTTAAAATATGAAGTGAGCCTTAATGAGGAATTGAAATTAGCTTGGAAATTTTTAGTAATTCTTAGTTCTTTGAACTTAGGAAGAGATTAATTCATTTGCTGGTTCAAGACATAAAGCAAGAATGTGTGCCATTGAAATATTTTAATAGTGCTTAACTTGGCAACATTAGATAGCAAGAGACATATTCTATTTAATGCTAAGAAAATACTATGTGAATTTACCAATACGTGTATCAGCTCAAGATTTCAAGTCTGTTAAATGGATTATTTGTCCAGAGCTGGGTAAATTTGAATTCTGCAGAGCTGAAATGTTGGAAATTAGCTGCATGATGTATGAACCCAAATAATAGTGTTCCTGACGTAGGAAAAAGTGATGGAAATTAAACATCTAGTTATGCACAGTGTGTCTGCACAATGTGCTGCATGCACCGCATGTGTTAGAATTTCTTCTCAGTTCTTTTTTTAATCTTTTATTCATAGCATTGCAGGTGATGAAAAATTTATGCCTTGAGTCTGGCATTGAAATTAAATGCAAAATGAAAACAG